>NC_143030.1:40178648-40389898 GCF_057628025.1 Oncorhynchus mykiss | reverse complement strand
AAGCTCTCCCTTGTCTTACTAGACGCCGCTGTTCTCTCCTGCCGGTGCAGCATATAACCAGCCAGCTGTATGTTGATAGTGTCGTCATTCAGCCATGTCGCCATGAAGCATAAGATGTTACTGTTTTGAATGTCCTGTTGGTAGTTTAATCTTCCACGTAGGTCATCTATTTTATTGTCCAAAGATTGCACGTTTGCTAGCAGAATGGAAGGAAGTGGGTTTTTTTGTTGATCGCCTACGAATTCTCAGAATGCGGCCTGTCCTCCGGCCCCTTTTTCTCCGCCTCCTCTTCAAGCAAATCACAGGAATCTGGGCCTGTTCCCGAGAAAGCAGTATATTGATCGTATCGGCCTCGTCAGACTCATTAAAGGAAAAAAAGGATTCTGTCAGTCCATGGTGAGTAATCGCAGTTCTGATGTCCAAAAGTAATTTTTGGTCATAAGAGACGGTAGTGGCAATACTATGTACAAAATGTGTTTAAAAAATAAGTTACAAACAACGCAAATAAACAATCAAAAAATACAATCGTTTGGGGGCACGTAAAACGTCTGCCTTCTTCTCCGTCACCATCTTACATGGAGACTTTTGATATTGTGAATTATCAGTTTTCTCCCCTGCTTTGCTTGTTTCCACTCAACTTGGTCTCAGAGCATTATGTATTATTCTGTGCATAAATCTGAGACACCCTATTTAGTATGATGTATGGTATACATGTTGTTTTGGAAATTCTTAACATATTGTATGTTTTTAAACTTCATAACATATCATACCAATTGTAATTTGTAAAATATCATACACAAATGAACACACAGTACGTTGCAAAAGTATTCAGTCCCCTTGGTATTTTTCCTATTTTGTTACCTTACAACCTGTAATTAAAATGATCTTTGGGGGGGATTTGTATCATATCATTTACACAACATGCCTACCACTTTGAAGATGCAAAATATGTTTTACTGTGAAACAAACATGACAAAAAAATGGAAAACTTGAGCGTGCATGACTATTCACCCCCCCAAAGTCAATACTTTGTAGAGCCACCTTTTGCAGCAATTACAGCTGCAAGTTTCTTGGGGTATGTCTCTGTAAGCTTGGCACATCCAGCCACTGGGATTTTTGCCCATTCTTCAAGTTAAAACTGCTTCAGCTCCTTAAAGTTGGAAAGGTTCTTCTGGTATACAGCAATCTTTAAGTCATATCAGAGATTGTCAATTGGATTGAGGTCTGGGCTTTGACTAGGCCATTCCATACATTTAAATGTTCCCCTTAAACCACTTAAATGTTGCTTTAGCAGTATGCTTAGGGTCATTGTCCTGCTCGAAGGTAAACCTCCGCGTCCCATTCTCAAATCTCTGGAAGACTGAAACAGGTTTCCCTCAAGAATTTCCTTGTGTTTAGCGCCATCCATCATTCCTTCAATTCTGACCAGTTTTCCAGTCCCTGACGATGAAAAACATCCTCACCGCATGATGCTGCCACCACAATGCTTCACTGTAGGGATTGTGTTCCTAGGGTGATGAGAGGTGTTGGGTTTGCGCCAGACATAGCATTTTCCTTGATGGCCAAAAAGCTACATTTTTGTCTCATCTGACCAGAGTACATTCTTGTTTGGGGCGTCTCACACATGCCTTTTGGTGAACACCAAACGTGTTTGCTTGTTTTTTTCTTTAAGCAATGGCTTTTTTCTGGCCACTCTTCTGTAAAGGCCAGCTCTGTGGAGTGTACAGCTTAAAGTGGTCCTATGGACAGATACTCCAATCTCTGCTGTGGAGCTTTGTAGCTCCATCAGGGTAATTTTTGGTCTCTTTGTTGCCTCTCTGATTAATGCCTTCCTTGGCTGGTCCGTGAGTTTTGGTGGGCAGCCCTCTCTTGGCAGGTTTGCTGTGGTGCCATATTCTTTCCATTTTTTAATAATGGATTTAATGGTGTTCCATGGGATAATCAAAGTTTCTGATATTTTTTTATAACTCAACCCTGATCTGTACTTCTCCAAAACTTTATCCAAGACCAGTTTATAGAGCACTTGGTCTTCATTGTGCCACTTGTTTGGTGGTGCCCCTTGCTTGGTGGTGTCGCAGACTCTGGGGCCTTTCAGAACAAGTGTATACATACTGAGATCACTTGTGACACTTAAATAAAGTCCACCTGTGTGCAATCTAACTCATTATGTGACTTCTGAAGGTAATTGGTTGCACCAGATCTTATTTAGGGGCTTCATAGCAAAGGGGGTGAATACATACAGTGCCTTGCGAAAGTATTCGGCCCCCTTGAACTTTGCGACCTTTTGCCAAATTTCAGGCTTCAAACATAAAGATATAAAACTGTATTTTTTTGTGAAGAATCAACAACAAGTGCGACACAATCATGAAATGGAACGACATTTATTGGATATTTCAAACTTTTTTAACAAATCAAAAACTGAAAAAATGGGCGTGCAAAATTATTCAGCCCCTTTACTTTCAGTGCAGCAAACTCTCTCCAGAAGTTCAGTGAGGATCTCTGAATGATCCAATGTTGACCTACATGACTAATGATGATAAATAGAATCCACCTGTGTGTAATCAAGTCTCCGTATAAATGCACCTGCACTGTGATAGTCTCAGAGGTCCGTTAAAAGCGCAGAGAGCATCAATATCCAATAAATGTCGTTCCACTTCATGATTGTGTCCCACTTGTTGTTGATTCTTCACAAAAAAATACAGTTTTATATCTTTATGTTTGAAGCCTGAAATGTGGCAAAAGGTCGCAAAGTTCAAGGGGGCCGAATACTTTCGCAAGGCACTGTATGCATGCACCACTTTTCAGTTAGACATTTTTTGAAATTTTTTGAAACAAGTTATTTTTTTCATTTCACTTCACCAATTCTGACTATTTTGTGTATGTCCATTACATGAAATCCAAATAAAAATCAATTTAAATTACAGGTTGTAATGCAACAAAATAGGAAAAACACCAAGGGTGATGAATGCTTTTGCAAGGCACTCTATGTTCATTTGTGGATGATATTTTACAAATGACAATTCATATGATATGTTATGAAGTTTAAAAACATACTATATGTTACGAATTTCCAAAACAAAATAATTTGTTACGAATTACAATTTGTTGTGGTTAACGTTAGCTTGCTGACTAACGTTAGCTCTAGCGGTTAGGGGTTAAGGTTAGGATTAAGGTTAGGATTTAGATTAAAAGGTTAAGGTTAGGGTTAGGGGAAAGGTTAGCTAACATTCTAAGTAGACACAAATTAGCTAGAAAGTAGTAAATAGTTGCAAAGTTCCTAATTAGCTAAAATGCTAAAGTTGTGTGTGATGAAATTCGACCACTCAACCCTTGCGTTGTTCACATTTAATGTCCACCCATTCACCCTCCCATCGTGTTTGCCTTAAGTAACCTTCTATATTAGGTAACCATACCAAACTTTATATATCATACTAATTTGAGTGTTCTGGAGTTACGTTTACTGTGTTGCGTCTAGTCTATGAGACCAGTCTGTTTCACTTGGGTCTTGTTGTGCATTGCTTGCAAATTATGAGTCCCTTTCACAGTGCATGAGCTAGTATGGATTGAGGGCTGACAGGACAACCAGAGACAACGGGCATTTTATGTAGTAACAGAGTGTCATACTGACTTTATGGTATCAGTTGTCAACCCCACCCACTAATAATACAAATCAAGCTCACAAACACAAGTCTCGTGATAGTGTCAGAGAGGGCTGTCACTCTCTTCTTCCCATCATGATATGTTTCTACAAGTTGCCATGACACAATGCATCCCATAATATTGATTCCTTGTATAATTCTGTGAGATTTGGGTGCTGTTCAATTACATATCCCATATGCTATGTTTGCTCCACAACATGAAAACTTGTGCTCTGACTGTATTTGCCTGAGAATGAACTCAGATTACATGTGAAATATATTTCCCTTAGAAAACCATATCAGTGGGAGCACAAAGTGAGCTAAGGCTCAGATGACCAGCCAGCAGAGTACCAGGGAAGGACAAGGCTGTTTGACTCCTTTTTGAGGCATTAAACTGGCTTACGTTCCAGATTAATACTGGATCTGAAGCAAAGGGAAGGATAGAAGAGGGAAGCCCCACCCTGTGCAGAGGTTTGACCACTCCCATTAGAAGTAACAAAGAAGGACACTGAGAGATAAATTATTGTTATTTGTTATTGTTATGTGTTTGTTATTGTTGAATGTATGGTTATTTTGACACTTGGTTATTGTTGTTACTGTTGTCCCGTTGACAATTTTGATTCTCATTTTTATATAGTAAATATCCAAAATAAGTTTTGGCACTATGTACATTGTTACGTTTGAATTGAATTGATAAAACACTGGTCTTTCATTTCAGGAATGTCTTGTTTCTTTGCGGTTTCCATCCCAAGCTCTCTCTCTCTCTCTCTCTCTCTCTCTCTCTCTCTCTCTCTCTCTCTCTCTCTCTCTCTCTCTATCCCTGTCTCTCTCTCTCTCTCTCTCTCTCTCTCTCTCTCCCTGTCTCTCTCTCTCTCTCTCTCTCTCTCTCTCTCTCTCTCTCTTTCTCTCTCTCTCTGAGGGAAAGGGAGAAGCAGCCATAATCAAGGCACTGTTGCATCCTCGAGTGGAACGTCTTTAAGTTTAGAACTCGCCAAATTCTTTATTTCTACAGTATAGACTTATTTTCCATTTCACTTAGAGCTAAAAAATGTGTTGTGCCTTGATTGAATTCTGCCAAAGGCAACATCAAATCATCACCATCCCCACTCTGTTCCAGTCATCCCTGTCGAAATGAACCCTTCCCCTTTATCTTTGGGATTTTGATTATCCTATCTTTCCTTCATAATTATGTTTGGAGCCTACTGCAACACAAAGACAGGCCAGGTCTCCCTCATTAGGGTGTGGAGTGGACGAGTGGTGCCAATAGAACCCAAGTGTCTGACCACTCTTGTTTACTGAAAAGGAGCTGGTGGGGCTGGAATCTGCTGTCTCCCTCTAAAACAGGGATGCGTATACTTTTCTGCTGGTTAATGTGGTGGCGAGATCTCTCTGACTCTCGAACATAGCGGTGCCTGTTGTTCATAGTTGAATACATGCATTATGAATACCTTTGTTGCTATAACAATGCTTTTTTTAATTAACTCACTAGTTGCGATTTTATTCAGTTTTATTTGAACAGACAGATATAGAGGGGCAATCAACCAAGTGAAGGAGTTCAGGTGAGTCCAATGAGCGCAGATGCACGTAATGATGGTGACAGGTGGGCGTAATGATGGGCAGCCTGGCGCCCTCGAGTGCCATGGATGGGAAACGGGAGCAGGCGTGACAGTATCCCCCTCTTGGGGCGGCACCCGGCGTCCCACCTGGGCGAGCCTGACGGGCCGGCCGAGACATGGCTGTCAGACGAACCGGCTGAGGCATGGAAGCCCGACGTGCCGGCGGACGCGTGGGAGCCCAACGAGCCGGCGGACACGTGGGAACCAGCGAACCGGCTGAGGCATGACATGGGGTGGGAGCCTGCTAAGCCAACCAGCTAAGGCGTGGAAGCCTGACGAGCCAGCTGAGGCACCTCCGGTTCCTTCACCAGCAGCACCCTTACCCGACGTCACCAACAAAAACAAAAAACAAAAACTCCCTGATGCTTCAAGTTGTGGTGTCAGCATTCTGTAAGGACCGATGCTCGGAGACAAGAAGCAAGTACGGGGAGTGAACATTTAATGGGTAACAGACAGGAAACAAACAATGACAGCATCTGCACAGGGGAAAACATAATGACATCAATGCTGACACGGGGAACAAACTGAGGAACAGACAGATATAGAGGGGCAATCAATCAAGTGAAGGAGTTCAGGTGAGTCCAATGAGCGCAGATGCACGTAATGATGGTGACAGGTGTGCATAATGATTGGCAGCCTGGTGCCCTCGAGTGTCAGGGAGGAGGAGCAGGGAAAGGAGCAGGAGTGACAAAAACATGAAACATAACATAATAAATAACATTAATAGACAGGAACAGCTCAAGGATAGAACCAGTGGTGTAAAGTACTTAAGTAAAAATACTTAAGTCGTTTTTGGGGGTATCTGTACTAGAGGTTGAATGATTATGATTTTTCAACGCCGATACCGATACAGATTATTGGAGGACCAGAAAAAGCCGATACTGATTAATCTGCCGTTTTATATATATGTTAGTAATAATGACAATTACAACAATACTGAATGAACAATGAACACATTTATTTTTACTTAATATAATACATAAAAATATTATATTTAGTCTCAAAAAATAATTAAACGTTCAATTTGGTTTAAATCATGCAAAAACACAGTGTTGGTAAAGAAAGTAAAAGTGTAATATGTGCCATGTAAAAAAGCTAACGTTTAAGTTCCTTGCTCAGAACATGAGACCATATGAAAGCTGGTGGTTCCTTTTAACATGAGTCTTCAATATTCCCAGTTAAGAAGTTTTAGGTTGTAGCTATTATAGAAATTATGACGCGTCGACTATTTCTCTCTATACCATTTGTGTTTCATATACATTTGACTATTGGATGTTCTTATAGACACTTTAGGTTTGCCAGACTAATCTCGGGAGTTGATAGGCTTGAAGTCATAAACAGCGCTGTGCTTCAAGCATTGCTAAATTATGTCTGAGTGTTGGAGTGTGACCATGAAATTTGAAATGGTTTATACTTTTACTTTTGATACTTAAGTACATTTTAACAATTATGCTTACTTTTGATACTTAAGTATATTTAAAACCAAATATTTTACTCAAGTAGTATTTTACTGGGTAGACTTTTACTTTTACTTGAGTCAGTTTCCATTAAGGTATCTTTACTTATACTCAATTATGACAATTTAATACTTTTTCCACCAATTTTAAAAAGGCACACGTAGCCTACCTATCAATACATACACACAAACTATCTAGGTCAAACAGGGGAGAGGTGTTATGCTGTGAGGTGTTGCTTTATCTGTTTTTTAAAACCAGGTATGCTGTTTATTTGATCTTTTATGAGATGAAACGGAGTTCAATGCAATAATGGCTCTATATAATACTGTACGCTTTCTTGAATTTGTTTTGGATTTGGGGACTGTGAAAAACTGCTGGTGACATGTCTGGTGTGGTACAGTAAGTGTGTGTGTCAGAGCTGTGTGTAAATTGACTATGCAAACAATTTGGAATTTTCAACACATTAATGATTCTTATAAAAAGAAGAAGTGATGCTGTCAGACTCTTCGCAACTCTCAGCAAAGAGAGACTGGCATGCATAGTATTTATTTTAGCCCTCTGATTACAATGAAAAGCAAGACATGCTGCTCTGTTCTGGGCCAGCTACAGCTTAACTAGGTCTTTCTTTGCAGCACTCGACCACATGACTGGACAATGATCAAGATAAGACTAAACTAGAGCCTGCAGGACTTGCATTTTGGAGTGTTATGTCTAAAAAGCAGAACATCTCGTTATTACAGACAGAACTCTCCCCATCTTTACAACCATTGAATCTACATTTTTTGACCATGTCAGTTTACAATCTAAGTTAACACCAAGTAATTTAGTCTCCTCAACTTGTTCAACAGCCACACCATTCATTACCACATTCAGCTGAGATCTATAACTTGGCAAATGATTTGTACCAAACACAATGCTCCTAGTTTTAGAGATGTTCAGGACCAGTTTTTTACTGGCCACCCATTTCAAAACAGTGCATCTCTTTATTAAGGGTTTCAGTGACTTCATTAGCTGTGATTGCTGATGGTTGAATCATCAGCATACATGGACACGCATGCTTTGTTTAATGCCAGTGGCAGGTAATTGGTAAAAATAGAAAAGAGTAGAAGGCCTAGAGAGCTGCCCTGTGGTACACCACACTTATTTGACATTAGAGAAGCTTCCATTAAAGAAAACACTCTAAGTTATGTTAGATAGATAGCGCTTAGCCTGTTGAGTGTAGGGGGCAGTATTTTGATGTTTGGATGAAAAACGTACCCAAATTAAACTGCCTATTTCTCAGGCCCAGAATCTAGAATATACATATAATTGTCAGATTAGAATAGAAAACACTCTAAAGTTTCCAAAACGGTCAAAATATTGTCTGTGAGTATAACAGAACTGATATTGCAGGTGAAAACCTGAGGAAAATCCAACCCGCAAGAGCTGTTTTTCCTGAAAGCTCTCTGTTCCATTGCCTGCCTTTGTTCCATTTAAAGGGATATCAACCAGATTCCTTATCCTATGGCTTCCACATTTGTCAACAGTCTTTAGACATAGTTTCAGGCTTATATTTTGAAAA
The DNA here is from genome assembly GCF_057628025.1 of Oncorhynchus mykiss. Classification (NCBI taxonomy): domain Eukaryota; kingdom Metazoa; phylum Chordata; class Actinopteri; order Salmoniformes; family Salmonidae; genus Oncorhynchus; species Oncorhynchus mykiss. The sequence continues at coordinate 40,381,626 of NC_143030.1, read as the reverse complement.
ATTAAAGATCACATCGCGTCATTGGATGGCTGGGTGCCAGCAGCGTTTTGCATGTGCAACAGTTTGGAGCAGACATTTTCCCTCTCTCTTCTATTGAAGAAGGTACAGTCCGGTTGAAAAATTATTGATTATATATTGTAAAAACAACCTGAGGATTGATTATAAAAAAACGTTTGACATGTTTCTACGAACTTTACGGATACTATATTGCACTTGTGATTTCATGAAAATGTAATATTTTTTGTAATTTAGTTTGAATTTGGTGCTCTGCAATTCAGCGGATGTTGACGAAAATGATCCCGCTAACGGGATCGGTGCATCAAGAAGTTAATCCATGAGGTTGAAAAGCCTGAACACATATGTTTCTCAACAACAGGTTATGGTTAATAATATAAAAAGCTGCACAGTACAGCTCCCACAATCTTCTTATTATCAATATCTTTCAACCAATCATCAGTCATTTGTGTCAGTGTTAAGCATGCAGAAAGTCTGTTGTTCAGACTAGTAGTTATTCTTATTTTTAATTTCACCTTTATTTAACCAGGTAGGCCAGTTGAGAGCAAGTTCTCATTTACAACTGCGACAGTACGAACTCTGACGATAGTTGGGGGGCAATCAATTCACATATGCTGTCCAGGGCACAGCTGTGAGCTGAGGGGGGTCTATGACAAGCGGCAACAGTGAGAGACTTATTTCTGGAGAGATGGATCTTTAAAAGTAGTAGCTCGAACTGTTTGGGCATAGACCTGGATAGTATGACAGAACTCTGCAGGCTATCTCTACAGTAGATTGCAGTTCCTCCCCCTTTAGCAGTTCTGTCTTGACGGAAAATATTGTAATTGGGGATGGAAATTTCAGAATTTTTGGTGATCTTCCTAAGCCAGGATTCAGACATGGCTAGGACATCAGGGTTGGTGGAGTGTGCTAAAGCAGTGAATAAAGCAAACTTAGGGAGAAGGCTTCTGATGTTAACATGCATGAACCCAAGGCTTTTATGGTTGCAGAAGTCAACAAATGAGAGCGCCTGGGGAATGGGACTGATGCTGGGGGTTGCAGGGCCTGGGTTAACCTCTACATCACCAGAGGAAAAGAGGAGGAGTAGTATGAGGGTACTGCTAAAGGCTATAAGAACTGGTCATCTAGTGCTTTGGGACCAGAGAACAAAAGGAGCAGATTTATGGGGGTGGTAGGATAGATTCAGGGCATAGTGTACAGACAAGGGTATTGTAGGGTGTGAATATAGTGGGGGTAAACCTAGTCATTGAGTGACAATGAGAGAGGTTGCATCTCTGGAGGCACCAAATAAGCTAGGTGCGGAACTCCGCGTGTGGGGGATGGGACAAGGGGGCTATCTGAGATATGTTGAGCAGGACTAGGGGCTCTGCAGTAAAATTGTGTGTAATTTAGTGATTTAGTTAGTGTAATAACCAAGTGGAAAGTAAAATGTATTTTGGGGTGAGAATGTTATGTTAGAATGTTTTTAGCATTATGACTTTAAAACTTATTTTGTGAATATTAAGATGTACCCAGGTAATTAACCTTTCTAGGGTAGGTGGGATGGTAGCGTCCCACCTGGCCAACATCCAGTGAAATTGCAGAGCACGAAATTCAAAAATATTCAATTCAGATATTTAACATTCTTGCAAATATATCTGTTATACATCAAAATAAAGCTTAACTTCTTGTTAATCCAGCCGCCGTGTCAGATTTCAATAGGGCTTTACGGCGAAAGCAAACCATGCGATTATCTGAGGACAGCGCCCCGCATACAAACACATTAAAAACATATTTCAAACAGGCAGGTGCAACACAAAAGTCAGAAATAGAGATATAAAAATGCCTTATCTTTGATGATCTTCTTCTGTTGGCACTCCAAAAGGTCCCAGTTACATCACAAATGGTCCTTTTGTTCGATAATGTCCTTCTTTATATCCATAAAAACTCTGGCACGTTTCAGTCAATAATCCACCCATTTTCCCTCCATCAAAATGCATACAAAATGAATCCCAAATGTTACTAATAAACTTTTCCAAACAAGTCAAGCAATGTTTATAATCAAACCTTAGGTACCCTAATATGCAAATAAACTATAAAATTTAAGACGGAGAATCGTTATTGTCTTTACCGGAGAAAAATACCAAAGAACACGCTTTCTTTCACGCGCTTGGAAACACTACAGCCAAAATGGGAGCCACCTAGAAAAACTACCATTTCTGGGTCATCAAAAACCAGCCTGAAACTTTTTCTAAAGACTGTTGACATCTAGTGGAAGCCCTAGGAACTGCAATCTGGGAGTACTTGGCCTTATAATTAAAGTAATAGCCATTGAAAAAATATGAACATTTTGGGGGGGTATGGTTTGTCCTCAGGGTTTTGCGTGCCATATCAGTTCTGTTATAGCGACAGACATTATTTTAACAGTTTTAGAAACTTTAGAGTGTTTTCTATCCAGATCTACCAATTATATGCATGTCCTAGCTTCTGGGCCTGAGTAAAAGGCAGTTTACTTTGGGCATGCTTTTCATCCGGATGTCAAAATACTGCCCCCTACCTCAGAGAGGTTAATCAGAATTTAACCAATCGTAAACAGGACTTGTGTATCTGCCTTATCTGCTCTCACCCTGCCTCCGCCCTGTCCTCACCCTGCAGTGCAGTCTGGTTCCTCGCTATTTCCCCTGCCCTTAGTTCTGAGTAGATTTGAGTTCTAATTTAGAACAGAGGGGCTCTGTTCATTCTGGAACGCTGGTGCTTGGGATTTTGGGAATGGGTTAGTTCAGAGGCTCACCACTTTCCCCTCACCTTGCAGACTCAGAGCACATGCCCTGTTACCAGTCCAGAGAGCAGCACATAATGATCCTTCCATCCATTAACTCCTAATGCAATAAAGTGATAACATTTCCACCGTGCCCTACAGCGTAATAGCGTGCCGTTAGTTAGCGTGCCGTTACGTAAATGTATGTGCTATGATAATTACATGTATTTCGGAGCATGATCCAGAATGCACGCAAAGGTAAACTGCGTCTCTTCTCTTTCAAAGATAAGAGAGTGAATTATCATTTTTCTGTTTATCTGTAGAAAGCATCCTCTGGCCACAATTTTGTGTAACAACAGAAAGTTGTAAAGGACGTCACAATGCTTGCTTAGCGAGTACCACTTCCTCCCGTTTCGGCCCATACCTGGCACAAACTCGGAACCTGTGCCTTGCTAGCACGTGAACACCCTGCTAAAGCGTCTTACCAGTTGGCGCAGGGCAAAAAGCTAGCTATTCACTGGCGCAATTGGGGACACCTCAAGCTGAGGAATAAGTTTCACACATCCCTCATGAGGCATGAATATATAGTAGTAAATTAGCTGTGGTATCCCAGGAGGTCTACCCCGGGGGATGGTAATAGATGGGAGGTACGTGAGGCGATGTTGGCTCTCTCTGCTGGGAATACGGGAGCTGGGCACCACGACACGGACAGTGGAGGTAATTAGAGGAAAGTGCCAACCAGCCGTGGAGGCTAAATAAAAGGAGCACCGTGGCACACCGCGAGGGAGATTGGGGGAGAGACCAACATCAAGCCAGAGTAGAGAAGAAGGACCGAGCCAAACCTAAGTGATTTTGTTTGTTATGTTTATTTTCTGTCTTAGTAAAGTTGTTTTTGCAGACTTAAACCTCCCTGTCTCTGTGTTAATCTTGAGACGCTCAATCCCAACACCCCACGGTATAATTTTATCAAGTCAAGCCTCTATAATTTTATCAAGTCAATCAATCAAATGTATTTATAAATCCTTTTTCACATTAGCAGTTATCACAAAGTGCTCATACAGAAACTGTAACGGTTGTCGTTGGTGGAAGAAGGAGTAGACCAAAACGCAGCGTGGTAAGTGTTCATGTTGTAAATTTAATCAAAACTGAACACTAAACAAAATAGCAACGAGGAATAACGAGAACGAAACAGTTCTGTCAGGTGATACACACAAAACAGAAAACAACTACCCACAACTCAAGGGCGAAACCAGGCTGCCTAAGTATGGTTCTCAATCAGAGACAACGATTGACAGCTGCCTCTGATTGGGAACCATACCAGGCCAAATACATAGATATACAAACATAGAACAAAACATAGAATGCCCACCCCAACTCACGCCCTGACCAACCTAAAATAGAGACATAAAAAAAGGAACTATGGTCAGGACGTGACAGAAACCCAGCCTAAAACCCCAAAGTCAATTTGTCTCTTTAAAGTAGAAGTTGTTTTTAGACCTTATCACGGCCACTCTACTTTGCTCTCTGGCCGATTCTGACAGACCAGCATTGCAATGCTGTGGTCATGAACAGGACACCACAGGCTTAGGCAAGCAGTAGCCAAGCTACCATATGATAGTCAGAGAGGGATGGCATGTTAGGTTTAAGCCTCTGCATGCATAGAGTACATAAATAAACAGATAGCTAGTTGAGTGAAGACAATAAACCTGCCTAGAATGGATGTCTCAGGAATAGCACCTCATCAAAAAGCAGACGCCATTTGATTTAACATGACCTTCACACGTATGACATACCCCAACGTGCCTGCACAAAAACAACATGAACACATTTACATCCACATGCCGCCCTAACACGGTTCGACCAATTTATAAAGGGATATGAAGAGGCTGGCTGATAAATAAGGAGGCACCTGCTGGAAGTCGGAGGGAGCGATCGTGTTTCTCAGTGATGGCTCCAGCACTAGGACAGCAACATACTGGGGTATTGCAGGCTAGGTGGAATGCACTTGGCGGACAGTCAGCAGCGATCCTATTAAAACAAGTGGCCTTGACCAGACAGTGAGGATGGGATACGTGAGTCACTCTACAGGGGACAAGTGCAGAACACAATCCACATGTAAGGACTCCATCGTCAGCTGGACTGCTCTGAGTATCTCAGAGAGCATCGTGCAAATTAGACATATCATTATTAGTGTTAGTGTAGAGGGCTGGGACTAATGTGTGTGTCTGTGAGTTATTATGTGGACTGCAGTGCATATAATGTGACAGTTGGGGTCGATTCCAATTCATTTCAGAAAATGAATGCAATTTAATACATCGCTTGAAAATACCCATGGTAAAAACATTGGCAATTTTCCATTTAAAGTTGTATTTTTTTACTACTTCCTGACTTGGCTGGGCCTGGAATGGCATTGAGTGAATGACTCTGGAGAATTACTCGATAACCAGTGATTTATCAAAATCACCAGCATGTGATTTCACAGTTCTTCATTTGTTCTTTGGGACTTTGCACTTAGTTTGCTACTGGTGTGGCAGCCAGCTATATATATTATAACCAACCCTGTACTTCCCTAACCCTGTACTTGAATTTAGATTATTTTTCAAGCATCCTGTATTATGATATTGAGATGTGATGGTGGCTCTGCCTTGGGAAGGCCTTGCCATGCAAACCGGATATTTTCTCCATTGACTTCCTATTGGAAAGTGACATTCTAATTCATATCACATCATTACCATGTTGAGGTAAAACAACACAACAAATCAGTAAGGGTGTTTGTATTGATATCTAGTTGTACTGATACCAAACAGGTATCAAATCTGACATATTGCATTTTCTTTACTTTGTAGGACTGGGGAGGGACAGAGAAGAGAGAGAAAGAGGAAGAGGGAGCAGCAGCCTTCGTCTGACAGCGTGACCATTGGATGAGCCTCGTTCATGCGTCTCCCTGTGTGCAACTCCAACATTACTATGAACTGTGAGCAGGACTTTGGAGACGGGGGCCTGGGTGTGACCCTTACCCTCCGACTGCTCATGCACGGAAAGGTACGTATGAGGTGACGGTTTAAGTGAATGGGAATATCTGGGAATATATAAGAATAGTTGTTGGAAGAACTGTAGCCATACAGGAATTATCTAAGAGATTAGTTAAAGTATTAGGATTTAATTACAGTATGTAATATGATTTTCCTATTGACTCGTGTCCCTGCTCTGCTTAGTCTGTAGAACTTAAATAATACAAATGAGAGATTTGTTTAAGATATTTATGTTGATTTAGCACATAAAGAGGTCGATATGGTATGTTTAAAGGAGTCTGTGTTTAAATATTTCAATAAATCTTGTATATCTTTAATTTATGAATTTTGTATTTTCTTCTTCTGGGCTTTTCAGGAGGTTGGCAGTATCATTGGCAAGGTGAGAAGGCTTATCTTTTTCTTCTATCATTTATGTTATTTATAACTATTTTCTGAAGAGATACAGTATTCAGAAGGGCTTTTTGATCCTTGAGATATGCTGTTATCACAAAGGGATGCCTATTTTCAGATCAATGAAGACTATTTCTAGAGTTGTATTAATATTGTACTATAAATTGCACTATGGGAATTATCCTGTATTAAAAATAGACACTTGAAACCATGCCATTTTGTAAGTATTCATAAGCCAATCTATGTGGATTGATTTTCCCAATCAGTCAATATCTTTCCATTCTATTGTAGAAGCAAAACAAACATAAGGCCTCCAGACACACTTTGCTAACTGTATTTCCCAGTTGCAAATGTAATTGCTTTAAACCAACCCACGTAAAACCTTCTCCATTCCCTAATGCAGTATGGTAATCCATCAAAGAGAAACATTAGTGCATTGACTGCAAACCTCCGGTTGAAACGGAGCTCCAAAAGGCATATTACTGTCAGACCCTTGTGATCAGTTTAGTGTCTTCTAGGAGGGCGTGTAGGGTGCTCTCTACCCCTTCGGTGGCTCCCACTAGCCCTGCAGCCTTGAAATAGAGCACAGGCTAAGAGAAAGAGAAAGCCAGAGGAGAGGGATAAAGAAATATGGGGGAAGAGAGAGTGAAGGAACGAGGGGGAAACCGACACAGAGGGGATGAGAGATTGAGAAAAAGAGGGGACGAGAAAGAGAGAGGGAGAGAGAAAAGAGAGAGAAAAAAGGGATTAATAGATATGGAGAAGAAGTGGGAAGGTGAGAAATGCTGTGTGTGGCGGTAACCAGGCTCTCCATCCACGTGTGTTAATAACTCCATTCTCCCTCCTCATCTCTATCTCTCGGCTAGGCTTCAGCCCAACATCCTCTACAGTATCCCAAATGACACACCAGCATTCTATTTAGTATGAAATAACAGTGTGGCTGAGTACACAAAATAGTATGGGTGCGTTTGTATTAGAAAATATCCGGTTGTCAATATCATGGGTGTAGTTGGTAGAATCGTTTAGAAGCAGGAAGAGAGAATGATGGGCTGAGGCCAATATAAAAGTGACAGATGGAGTGGCAATCTAAAGCTGGCAGAGGAGGTATGACAGAGGTGTGACTTCATTTTACTCCTGAGCCTGGGTGGAGTGACTGACTGGCTGGCTAGCTGACCGCTGGCCACACAGAAAGGATCTCACAAGGACAGGACAGACGTTAGTCGATAATAGAAGAGTAGATATAGATGTGAACACAAAGGGGCCGTTTTTACTGTATTTACTATATTTTATACATTTAGGATGTGATGAGAATACTGTATGTCAGTGGCTTTGTGCTAAACGTCTCAGACTGAAAAAGGACTCTACTTTTCTATTCCATGACAGCTTAGGTTACTTTTCAATGGAGGGGAAATAGAGTCAACATGAAGAAAGGTATCCGTTTAATAGGGATTGGAAGTGCAGGCAGATTTCCAGCTGCAAGTTGAGGACACACTGAGAGGCCAGTACTTTTTAATAAACAAACCACACACCGTTGTCTTTCATCTTCCTCTTTCCCAGAAAGGAGAGACGGTGAAAAGAATACGGGAGGAGGTATGTTACCAGCTTCCTATCTATCAACACTGTCCATCATATGTGTACGAGTGCTCGACATTACCATAATGCATCCAGAGTAACGCCTGTCATTGATTGATTAAATAAATGTATATCATCTAGCTCCAAAGCTATCAATATCACATCTGGTATCTGCGTCAATATGCTTTATTTATCTGAAATCTTTATGTTCCAGTTATTTTGTAGTACAGAAGTGTACCATCACAAAAAAAAGGTTATCGTTCAAGGCAAAACATAATCAAACGGGAGATAGTGTCTAATATTGTTTGCGATGCGTGGTGTAGAGTTCCATTAATATTAAACCCAAAAACCCTCTGTGGATGTTTGAGATGGTTGACTGGGGATACAGAACAGCCTCATAGTCTGACCTGCCCATTGGCCACTCTTCTCTTTCAATAAATCTCTCCCTTTTTCACACTCTCTCCTTCCATATCTTCTTCTCCATTTTTGTGGTGGCAGGTGGCCGAAGGGTTAGAGCGTTGGGCCAGTAACCGAAAGGTTGCTCGATCAAATCCCAGAGCTGCCAAGGAACAAATCTGTCATTCTGCCCCTGAACAAGGCACTTAACCCACTGTTCCCCAGTAGGCTGTCATTGTAAATAAGAATTTGTTCTTAACTGACTTGCCTAGTTAAAAAAATAAAATAAATCTGCCTCAGTGTCAAGCTCTCTTTCTCCCTGTCTCTTTTTTATTCTAGGTCTCTCTTTCCCTCTCTCCCATTTTCAGTCCAGTTTTTTTTTAAATCTCTCCCTACCCCTCTCTCTTCCTTTATTTCTCTCTCTTATTTCTCCCTCATAAACCTCAAGGGTGCAGTTGATCCGATGGCACTTGATTAATTCTGTACAAAAAGTAATTAGATTGCCATTGTGTTGGTTCAAATTACTCTGACTCCTGATGCAAAGCTATTCTATTTTACTTTATGAAGCAGAATGATAAACATAGGCAGTTAGACTGAGGGAGCATATAGCCCTATACAGCCACTGGATTTGTCTGCCAGTGAACCAGTCATCCATGCTAGTCGTCTGTCCACCCAGTCCGTCAGTCAGACAAACAGGCCTTTAATTAGTTCCCCCTATGTGAGGCTCTTTGGCTTCCTCCCCAGGCCCTCTCTGTCTCCACATTGTCAGAATGACTCAGTGGGATAACTGTAATAAACATCATAGAGGTTAAAGTACCATCATACCTCTACTACACGCGTGTCCACTCTCCATTCCCCAGGGCTCTGGAGATAAATGAAATTACATTGGATGGAGGGATCAGAGTACCAGCCTGGGGTTAAATTACAGCGAGGTCAATTCCCTGTATGATGATCCAGCTATTTATTGTTAGTTATCTGTAGGACAGGGTGTATTTACTGGTCTGGAGTTTGCTAAATTTGACCTTTTATTTTTGTCCTTCATCCATATGACTCTTTTCCCCTTACCCATATCACTTCCATTTACTTTACTTCCTTACTCATGCTAATCCCATTCTGTCCTCCTTACCTTGCATGTGGCCCTCACCCTATTCTCTCCATCCACCCAACATGTGCTCTGCTCTCATCCTTTTCCCTCTTCTAATAGAATGTCAATAAAGTGGGACCCTGGTTCTTGGTCTGTCTCCCTACAGAGTAGTGCACGAGTCAACATTTCAGAGGGATCATGTCCAGAGAGGATCATCACCATCACCGGCTCTACAGACTGTGTCTTCAGGGCATTCACCATGATCACATACAAACTGGAAGAGGTAAGACAACACAATCACTGTTTCCCTAAGATACTGTATGTTCTTAAGCGGGGCAAAGCTGCCCCTCGGCTTCAATTGATTTGATTTACAGTACCAGTCAAAAGTTTGGACACACCTACTCAACTCAAGGGTTTTTCTTTATTTTGAATATTTTCTACATTGCAGAATAACAGTGAAGACATCAAAACTATGAAACAGTACATATGGAATAATGTAGTAACCCAAAAAATGTTAAACAAATTAGAATATATTTGAGATTCTTCAAAGTAGCCACCCTTTGCCTTAATGCAGCTTTGCACACTCTTGGCATTCTCTTAACCAGTTTCATGAGGCAGTCACCTGGAATGTATTTCAATTAACAGGTGTGCCCTGTTAAAAGTTAATTTGTAGAATGGTTTTCAAGGTAGAGGTGGTATATAGAAGATAGCCCTGTTTGGTAAAAGACCAAGTCTATATTATGGCAAGAACAGCTCAAATAAGCAACGAGAAATGACAGTCCATCATTACTTTAAGATATGAAGGTCAGTCAATCCGGAAAATTTCAAGAACTTTGAAAGTTTCTTCAAGTGCAGTCGCAAAAAACATCAATCTTAATGAGAAAACTGGCTCTCATGAGGACTGCCACAGGACAGGAAGACCCAGAGTTACCTCTGCTGCAGAGTATAAGTTCATTAGAGTTAACTGCTCCTCAGATTGCAGCCCAAATAAATGCTTCACTGAGTTCAAGCAAAAAGACACATCTCAAAATCAACTGTTCAGAGCAGACTGCGTGAATCAGGTGTTCATGGTCGAATTGCTGCAAAGAAAACATTTTTAACGGACACCAATAAGAAGGAGCGACTTGTTTGGGCCAAGAAACACGAGCAATGGACATTAGACCGGTGGAAATCTGACCTTTGGTCTGATGAGTCCAAATTTGAGATTTTTGATTCCAACCGCCGTGTCTTTGTGAGACGCAGATAAGGTGAATGGATGATCTCCGTATGTGTGGTTCCCACCGTGAAACATGGAGAAGGAGGTATGATGTTGTGGGAGTGCTTTGCTGGTGACACTGTCAGTGATTTATTTTACATTCAAGGCACACTTAAACCTCTACCCCCCTACTTTTTTAAATTTCCGCCTGAAGACATACCCAAATCTAAGTGCCTGTAGCTCAGGCCCAGAACCAAAGATATGCATTTTCTTGGCTTCATTTGAAAGAAAACACTCTGAAGTTTGTGAAAATGTGAATTGAATGTAGGAGAATATAACACAATAGATCTGGTTTAGATAATACAATGGAAAAAAACATATGTTTTTTTCTTCTTTTTCTTGTTGTATCATCATCTTTTAAATGAACAAGACAAAACAAACATTCAGATCAGATGATGGGGACAATTTCAGTGACAAACAGAAGAGGGCAACAGAGTACTTGTGCAAAGTTTCAGAATGATAACTTCCAAAATGAGTGTTCCTACATGACATTTATCATGAAGTCACCCAGGTGTCCCACACAAGTAACCCAAATGTACCCAAGTGGCCAAATTGGTGAAGTTATACATTTTGAATGGAATAACTATATACAAAATACCAAAATGGTATTATAACACAACCCCCCAGAAAATGGAGAAAAAACATGGGGGAAAAAATATACATTTACAAAATAACACTTTCAATATTTGGAAGACCCTCAGTCCTCTACGCAATATTGTGCTGCTGATGCCAGGTGCCATAGCAGTCTCTTTCTGCTGTAAAGCAGAGGGTCACCAAGCATGTGGTGCAGGTGATGGGGGACTTAATTTTGCAAAGAACACAGCGACGCCTCCATGCTGTGCCCTTTTGGCCCTGAGGCATATCCATGCCTGCAGAAATACATTTGGGCAGATGAACACCACTTGTGGCAGGAGCAGAAGGGACAGAGGTAGAGGGGCCAGAACATGGTGCAGTGATGCTGTGGTGCTGTAGCCAGCAAGCTCCTTGATGAGCAGCTCTCTGAAGGCTAGCTGTGAGATGGGGGGCTTTCCACAGCTCTTAGCCATTTCCTTGTGTAGGATGAATGCATTCACCACAGCAATGTCGATGAAATGATAGAAGAAGGTTTTGTACCATTTCATCGTCTTATGGAGAACATTGTAATAGCCTATCAGCGCATCTGACAGGTCCACACCTCCCATGCCCTTATTGTAGTCCTTTATTGCAATTGGAATGGGGACATTTTTTTGCGGTCCATGACCGAGTAGCGCTGAGACAACAGGTGTCCGGCTGGATGAACCAGCTTCAGTGGGGGATGGACACCTTGGCACTGGGGGCTCCCATTCGGAGTCAGTGTCACTGTGAAAGAAAATGTTCAGTTAGAATAGTTTCACATATGAGCCCTGTATCAACAGGCATAATAAACAGATATCTAGAGAGTACAGGGAACATGAGGTTGACTATATTATTATAGACCTGCTAGATCTACTGTCTCATTTATATTATGACATTTAAGCTAGATCTACTGTCTCTATTATATTATGACAGACCAGCTGTATCTACTGTCTCCATTTCACTTTGGCCATTGTTATGGGCCTGCCCTCCCCTCAACAGCCTCAAATAGGCTACAGTGCCTTGCGAAAGTATTCGGCCCCCTTGAACTTTGCGACCTTTTGCCACATTTCAGGTTTCAAACATAAAGATATAAAACTGTATTTTTTTGTGAAGAATCAACAACAAGTGGGACACAATCATGAAGTGGAACGACATTTATTGGATATCTCAAACTTTTTTAACAAATCAAAAACTGAAAAATTGGGCGTGCAAAATTATTCAGCCCCCTTAAGTTAATACTTTGTAGCGCCACCTTTTGCTGCGATTACAGCTGTAAGTCGCTTGGGGTATGTCTCTATCAGTTTTGCACATCGAGAGACTGACATTTTTTCCCATTCCTCCTTGCAAAACAGCTCAAGCTCAGTGAGGTTGGATGGAGAGCATTTGTGAACAGCAGTTTTCAGTTCTTTCCACAGATTCTCAATTGGATTCAGGTCTGGACTTTGACTTGGCCATTCTAACACCTGGATATGTTTATTTTTGAACCATTCCATTGTAGATTTTGCTTTATGTTTTGGATCATTGTCTTGTTGGAAGACAAATGTCCGTCCCAGTCTCAGGTCTTTTGCAGACTACATCAGGTTTTTCTTCCAGAATGGTCCTGTATTTGGCTCCATCCATCTTCCCATCAATTTTAACCATCTTCCCTGTCCCTGCTGAAGAAAAGCAGGCCCAAACCATGATGCTGCCACCACCATGTTTGACAGTGGGGATGGTGTGTTCAGCTGTGTTGCTTTTACGCCAAACATAACGTTTTGCATTGTTGCCAAAAAGTTCAATTTTTGGTTTCATCTGACCAGAGCACCTTCTTCCACATGTTTGGTGTGTCTCCCAGGTGGCTTGTGGCAAACTTTAAACAACACTTTTTATGGATATCTTTAAGAAATGGCTTTCTTCTTGCCACTCTTCCATAAAGGCCAGATTTGTGCAATATACAACTGATTGTTGTCCTATGGACAGAGTCTCCCACCTCAGCTGTAGATCTCTGCAGTTCATCCAGAGTGATCATGGGCCTCTTGGCTGCATCACTGATCAGTCTTCTCCTTGTATGAGCTGAAAGTTTAGAGGGACGGCCAGGTCTTGGTAGATTTGCAGTGGTCTGATACTCCTTCCATTTCAATATTATCGCTTGCACAGTGCTCCTTGGGATGTTTAAAGCTTGGAAAATCTTTTTGTATCCAAATCCGGCTTTAAACTTCTTCACAACAGTATCTCGGACCTGCCTGCTGTGTTCCTTGTTCTTCATGATGCTCTCTGCGCTTTTAACAGACCTCTGAGACTATCACAGTGCAGGTGCATTTATACGGAGACTTGATTACACACAGGTGGATTGTATTTATCATCATTAGTCATTTAGGTCAACATTGGATCATTCAGAGATCCTCACTGAACTTCTGGAGAGAGTTTGCTGCACTGAAAGTAAAGGGGCTGAATAATTTTGCACGCCCAATTTTTCAGTTTTTGATTTGTTAAAAAAGTTTGAAATATCCAATAAATGTCGTTCCACTTCATGATTGTGTCCCACTTGTTGTTGATTCTTCACAAAAAAATACAGTTTTATATCTTTATGTTTGAAGCCTGAAATGTGACAAAAGGTCGCAAAGTTCAAGGGGGCCGAATACTTTCGCAAGGCACTGTATTTCATGTGGGGGTGGGGTAGGGTGGAGCGGCAGACACACGCATCTCGGCCATGCTCCCTCTAATCCACAATATGTATATATACACACACAAACATAGGCAATGGGTCATACACATACATACAAACATAGGCTATGGGTCATACACATATATACAAACATACCCCCACCCACAATGTATAGCCAATGTGTACTTTACACATTTCATTACATTTTTATACATTGCTACTAAAAAAAATTTTTCAATCACAAATAATATTTTTGATTATTAATTTCAAACAACGGCATTAGCATGAGAAGAATTTACCAATCCAAAACGATGTCCTCTCCGTTCCAAAAATATTCCTCCATTTGGGAATCAAAGCTATGCTAGCTAAATGAATCGTCCTCCAACAATCTCTGTCTCACTTTCCCGATCAATTTCTTCTAAAATTGTGTGTACATCTGTATATCTAGACTTAGATTTAGCTTTCCCTGACTTATTTGCCATACTGATTAATATATAAACAGCTGAAGATGCGCTTTACCAAAATATTGCTGTGTGTAACATGCCAGGCTCTTTCCAGGATGAATCTTCAATGGTGAATGACCCTCTTTACGCCGGAGTTTACTACATGGGTTGGTCTTCCAACACATAAACATTACATATTGCTGTTTACCTCAGCTCATTGGCTATCTACCCAGCTAGATTTCAAGACGATCAGTGGTCATTGGGTTAAAATACAGTCAATCAACGAAACAGAGGTCATGTCATTGGTGCACAATGATGTCATTACTTGTTGTCTTTAAATCGGTTTCTTTCAGTCAATACGTCCCGTGAAATGACCCATCAAGTTTGGTTGTGTTACAAACAAACCAGTTGATTGCAATGAAACCAAACATGACTGGATAAAGTCACTTTAGTGTGTGTATTTACATTGAATGTGTCGTCGAATATGGAATGAGACGCAATTTATCAATCAAAAGACCATTCATTGTGCAACAATGAGCATTGGGATTGCAAACAGAGGAAGATCGTCAAAGGTAAACAATTTATTTTATTGCAATTTGTGATTTTGTCACGCCTGTGCTGGTTGAAAAAGTTTTTTTTATGGGGCTCTGTCCTCAGATAATCGCATCGTATTCTTTCTCAGTAAATCATTTTTTAAAATCTGACAATGCAGTTGGATTAGCAAGATTCTAGGCTTTTGACCCATGTGAGACACTATTTTCATGAATGTTTAATATGACTATTTATGTAGCGATCACCGTATGTTGTCGAATTTAATCACGCTAATGGGTTCGGTGCATTCTGCAGTGATACTCCATCCCATCTGGTTTGTGCTTAGTTTGTGCTTAGTGGGACTATCATTTGTTTTTCAACAGGACAATGACCCAACATACCTCCAGGCTGTGAAAGGGCTATTTGACCAAGAAGGAAAGTGATGGAGTGCTGCATCAGATGACCTGGCCTCCACAATCACCTGACCTCAGCCCAATTGAGATGGTTTGGGATGAGTTGGACCGCAGAGTGAAGGAAAAGCAGCCAACAAGTGCTCAGCATATGTGGGAACTCCTTCAAGACTGTTGGAAAATGATTCCAGGTGAAGCTGGTTGAGAGAATGCCAAGAGTGTGCAAAGCTGTCATCAAGGCAAAGAGTGGCTACTTTGAAGAATCTAAAATCTAAAATATATTTTGATTTATTTAACACTTCTTTGGTTACTGCATGATTCCATATGTGTTATTTCATAGCTTTGATGTCTTATTATTATTATTCTACAATGTAGAATATATTCCAAATTAAAAAAAAAACTTGAATGAGTAGGTGTGTCCACACTTTTGACTGGTACTGAATAATTTCCTGGTTTCCAATTCGGTAAAATGTTTTTATTTATACTGTACAGTTCATCATGTAAATTGAAGATATCGTGGAAAATCATTAGTCACATTTAATAGCAAGGTTTCCTCCCAGGTTGGCTTCTACTGCTGATTATTTTGACACTGGATACCAGTTAGACGTTTGCTGCTCTTGGTGCACGAGCCTTTTAGTTTCTCATTATAATACTGCAGTGTGAAGTGTAACTAGCACTGGGGCTTTTATGCAGCATAGTAACTTATTCAAAAGAGCTTCACATTGGAACAGCTCAAACAACAGGAGAGGAACAGACAAGTGTCTCCATGACTTTTATAGACAGTATATTGCATTGAGGGAGAACATGCATCAGTGCTCCAGGTCCATTGATGAAAGAACAGATGATAATGTGTTAACATGCTAATTAATTAAACAGATGAGGTTTGTGTTTAAAACCTTCATGTTTATATTTATCCATCAGCAAACTAATTGACATGGTAGATTCAGGAACATTTCGGTTGGTCTACCTGCAGTTACTCCCCGCATAGTCAGGCCAACGGTGCCTTAACAAATGCTGGCTGGGAGCGCGCGGAACTGCATTCATTAAAAATGTTAAGCTCTCACCTCTTTCCAACCCTACTGTCAGCCGGAACTCCCGAGTTGTCATGGTAACCTGTTGGCTGACCTACAGCGGCATGTCTCTCACCATGCCTGAGTGTTATGTGTCTGACATCTTTAATTAAAGGATCAAAAGAAGAAAAAACAACATCTCAACTCTTTTTGGCCAATGGGTAAAGAAGTTATAATGTTCTCTACTCTCTACTCTCATCGTTGACTTGATCATGATGATATAATCATTAAGGCGGTCAATTAAATACATTTTATCCAGTCATTATATGAGCACAAGGAAAGAGATAGGCCGAACTTGAGTCTGGGCAGAACGGCTCTCTAATCACAAAGGACCACAGTTCAGCTCCTAAGAAAGGAAATAGAGCATTTATTTGCAGCAGGTTAGTCATTCTCCATTGATGTCTTATTGTCCTAACCACAGCATACACGGGGGATTAAGCTCAGTGCCTCTTTGTGTGACTGCAGCTTCTTGTAACCCCCGGACTTATTTCCACCAATTTGCTTTTGAAATGTCGCTCACTGAGTATGGAAGGATCAGGCCGTTCACCGTTGTTATAATAGGATGCATATTTTTAGATCAAATATGGGAGATGATGCCCAGAGCTCTAATGAGACAACAACACACCAGCATTGCGGCCTTATCCATCCACCTCACGTAATATAGATACTGAGAGAAAAGTGTCAGAGCCGCATTAGATAGATACATGGGTTTTAAATTGAAAAGTAGGCCCACGAGAACTGTTGGAGAAATACATGTATTTCTTCTCAAATCCCCGCGAGGGCACCTCTGTAAAGTACGTGAAATTAATATTATTATTGCACACCGACTTGCTAATGCATTCTGTTTGAAATACATGTGGTGTATTTGCCATTCTGCCAGGGAAGGGCGGGAGAGAGAGAGAGAGAGAGAGAGAGAGAGAGAGAGAGAGAGAGAGAGAGAGAGAGAGAGAGAGAGAGAGAGAGAGAGAGAGAGAGAGAGAGAGAGAGAGAGAGAGAAGAGAGAGAAAGAGAGAGATTAAAAAGCAAATTCATATTGAAATACCTTTTAAAATTTGGCTAAAACTAATTGAATATGTCATTGAACCAACTGCACCGTATGGCAGCGAGGTGTGGGGTCCACTTGCAAAACAAGATTTCATCAAATGGGACAAACACCCCATTGAAACCCTGCATGCAGAGTTCTGTAAGATTCTCCTACATGTCCAGGAAAACGACAAACAATGCATGCAGGGCAGAATTAGGCCAATCTCCACTAATAATAAAAACTCAAAAAAGAACAATTAAGTTTTGGAAACATCTAAAATACAGTGACCCCTCTCATATCATTACCAAGCCCTGCAATGCCAAGAGCTGAGCAAAGAAAATAGTTCCCTCATCCAGCTGGTCCTGGGGCAGAGTTCTGAAGCCTCAGGACCAGAACATCCAATCAATCAGGATAAACCAAATTACAACACAGTCAAAACAAAACTATATTGCTTATAGGGAAGCACAAGCACAAACACAAAGCAAAATGCAGTGCTATCTGGCCCTAAATCGACAGTACACTGTGGCTAAATATTTGACCATGGTTACTGATAAAAACCTTTAAAAAATCTTGACAAAGTACAGGCTCAGTGAGCACAGCCTTGCCATTGAGAAGGGTAGACACAGGAAAACCTGGCTCCCTGTAGACGAAAGGCTGTGCAACCACTGCACAACAGCAGAACCTGAGACAGAGCTGCATTTCCTGACAAAATGTCAAAAATATAAAACAATTAGAGAGTGTCATTTCCCCAAATTTGAAACCCTTTTTCAGCGATGAGAGTAGGCTACCCGTCCTGTTGGGGGAGGACTCGGAGAGCTGTGGGTTGGCAGCGCACTACATTGCTGCCTGCCTTAAGTTGAGGGACAGTGTCTGACAGACCAATCAACCTGCACATGTACTCTACTGTATGCTTATTGTTGAATGTATGGTTAATGTTGTTACTGTTGTTACTGTTGACCATTTTGATTCTCATTTTGATTTTTGATTTTGTAAATATCCAAAATAAGCTTTTGCAATATGTACATTGTTATGTCATGCCAATAAAGCAAATGTAATTTAATTGAGAGAGAGAGAGAGAGAGAGAGAGAGAGAGAGAGAGAGAGAGAGAGAGAGAATTACCACACTTGAAGGAGAGGCTATTTACTACCTGGTCAGATGAGGGAAAATAGGAAATGGCGATGACTGAGGCCACGGCTACCTTTACAGGGCCACTTAAGGGCCCTGTATTATTATCATTATCATTTCCCTATCATTTCCTCCTCTTTCTCTCCCTCTCCCCAGGACCTCACCACACTGGTGGCCAACGGCACCATCAGCAACAAGCCCCCAGTGACCCTACGACTGGTCATCCCAGCCAGCCAGTGTGGCTCCCTCATTGGCAAGGGAGGGGCAAAGATCAAGGAGATCAGAGAGGTGATAGACTAATACAGAACAGCTGCAGAAGTAGGATCTTCATTTGAGCCAGTTTGCTGCAGCAGGAAAATAATCCTGCAACAACAGGAAATGTGAATTATTATGTGGATTATAATTAATGGACATTTTTGTGTGGGCTTTTACCTTTTCTGTAAGGGAAGATTAAGTCTGAAATGTCAGTGGAAATTTCACACTTCAGAAGCCTTTTTTAAACTTCAAATACACTTCAAGTAAAACATTTCCTGCATTGCAACAGGGCGATCAAGGCAAGAAACAAGACCCTTAACAGTGAGAAAAAGGCAGCCATTTCACTTGACTGTAGATTGGGGAGTTAGCTAGTTCCTTCCCTGATCAGCCCTCGAGGCCACTAAATGCCAGTCTGTTTCATGTCTGGTTTGTGTTTATTTCAAGGGCACCAAGCTTCTATAGCAATCTTACACGATATCCTGTGGTCAGGATGCATTATGCCCTCTGATTGTTCTCATAGAGTTGCTCTGTTATTTGATTTTACTGCAAGCTGACTTTCTTTGCAGATCACTACAATTTGTATGCAGGTCTTTGCATCCATCCATCCATGACCACCCAATGTTTAGTGCTAAGCTTTCATATTTATTAGGTCAACAAACCACAGAGGTGGACCCATGTCAGTGTGATTATTAGAATGCCATGTCTTTCTAAATCGGTGTAATCCTTTCTTTAAACTGCTATCATTGACAGAGCACGCGAGCACAGATACAGGTGGCAGGAGATTTGCTGCCCAACTCTACTGAGCGAGGGGTGACGATATTGGGGAGTCAGGACTCGGTAATCCAGTGTGTCAAGCTCATCTGCACTGTAATCCTGGAGGTAGGGTGACATTTATCTCCTTCTCCCTTTCCTATCCCCCTCACACACATCCATAACCAAGAGTGGAATTCAATCAAACCCACACTCCACTGCCACCGGAGTAACAATAACAATGGTTCTGTATTTTCGTAGCACAAGAGCAATGTTATATTTCTCCTGCCTTGGTATTATCCATAGTGTTGATTTGATTGAATTACTGCCCTACCAAGAATACAATTAGGAGGGGACGATAGAATTGTATTTGCTGTTATACTAACCTGAGCCTTAGGGAAATGTGGTATCCTTCCTGAAGAGCCAGCTATAGTTGACGTCTCCTAGGCTTAGTAGACATTAGTCAGGTTCCTCTGGTTTTGACCTTGTTGGATCCTGAGAGAAGATGAAAGAACCCTGGCTCAAAAAAACAAACTGACCTGCAGCAAAGTGTGTTTTCCTTCAAACAACCGCTCTCTTAAGAAACAGGAGTGGTGGAAAGGGAAGAAACAACGCAAAGGATTATTTCCCTCCAATGCGTTCATGCCGCCCTTTTTGTTTTTGCATTGCAGTTGGACCGGACTGCCTAATTGCTAGTTTGATCCAGTTTTCCAGGGCTTTCTTCAAAGGCTTGCAACTTTAATTTGGATTCTCTTCCAACGGGGCCTTCAGGATTTAAATTATGCAAAGTTATACAAAGAATCGGCTTTGACTGCTCCCACAGAAAAGATGCTACACATTTCCGGAAAACCCTGCATCCTTATGATAAATTATACAACTTCCGGTCTGTTGTTTTAACAATGTTTTTGTTTACTTTTTTAATTGGCGAGTTCATGAGTTCTCTCTGAAGGGGAGTTTTGTCTGTCTGTCTGTCTGTCTGTCTGTCTGTCTGTCTGTACAGTGCACACACCCGTTTGAAATATCCAAAGGAATGTTGAACAACTTGAGCCAAAGGCTGAGATTACAAACTCAAGAACAATCCAATCAGCCCTAAAGAGCTGCCGTTTCAATGGTTGAACTGTCACAGTAAATGAATGACTAATGTCACCAGAAGAAAAACAAAGGAACAAATATCATGTAACTGTCATTAGCAGTTTACAGTTTTTCTCAGTCGCTTTGGTGCATTTGTCACATCATCCCTAACATGTGCAAAATAATAAGTGCATTTCTCAGAACAATTTGTACAAACTGCAATATAGAATAGATATGTTTCTAAAGCTAGTCAGTCACTAAAAATCCTTAGTACATCTCTCAAAAGTAAATATTCATGCCAATGATCATGTCAGTATCATCAGAATGATAAGTCATTGAGTCATTGTTCACGAACAAGGTCGTGGAAATGTTTAGGCATGTTGTCAATGTAACTGTGTACTTTGACAGTATTACCCGATGTAAACTTAGGCTACAGTTTGGATGACAGTTACTGTATTGAAAATGCACAAGGCTGCACTTCTATGGCATATATCAATTTCAACAGTACTATTTACATACTACTATATGTGGGTTATTGATTGAAATAGACTGGACAACCCAACCCACAACTAAATTAGAAAGAAACACAGGAAACCACCCCTAAGGCACAACTTTGCCCGCAGCATTGTTGTGCTGTCTCTACACATCCAGACGTTCCTGTCTGTCGGCCCACATATTCTCATCCACATCACACCAGATATTTTCCCTTCCAATGCAACGTGGAAAAAATATTTTGGAATGCCTTATCCATCCTCTGCAGGCGTCTACTGTGATGTCCTCACATGCTGCATCCATTGCAGCCAGCAGTGTCATCTGTGTGTGTGGCTGACGATCGTACACCTTCCACCTCCATGCTGAAAATAACTCCTCAATTGGATTAAGGAATGGTGAATAAGGTGGGAAGAATTCTATGAGCATCCTCGGGTGGGTCACAAACCATTGCCTTATGATGTTTGATCGATGGAAACTCACATTATCACAAATGACCACATACTTTGGCAAATCATCTCTAAACAGACGCCTCTCATCATCAGGGATGAGAGCCCTGTAGAGAGTCTCTAAAAAGTTGCGTAGATGCTGGGTGTTGTATGGCCCTATAAGGGGGATATGGGTTAGGACACCATGCTCCGAAATAGCAGCACACATGGTGATATTTCCTCCCCGTAGGCCTGGCAAATCCTCAGTAGCTCTGCTATATTCCGACCCCGCCTTCTGCATTTGGTCAGGTTGAAGCCAGCCTCATCCACGTATACAAAGTTGTGAGAGGGTTCACTTGATTCCAACTCCATTATACACTATATCCCAGAACACACAGTTGAATTTGTTTTGGTAAGGAAGAGTGACATAAAATGTACATATATTGCATGTTCCTTACACAGCAATGGAAATGTGTGCAGTTTATGCTTCCTGTACTATGTATCACTATAAAATGTTGCTGTAAAGTAGTTACATAGATATATGTTTTACCTGTACATACTGGTAACGTAGCTCCTTAACTCTGTCCTCATTCCTTTGGAATGGTACACGGTACAGCTGTTTCGTACTCATCTGGTTTCTATGCAGCACCCTGTCGATGGTTGAGATGCTAACCGTACGAATGTTTTCAAAGACATCGTTGTCTTCTATAATGGTCCTTTGTATTTCCCTGAGTCTCATGGCATTGTTTGCTCGGACCATGGTGCAAATAGCCTCCTCCTGTTGAGGTGTGAAAAGGCGTCCTCTGCCACCGGTTTTAGGTAATCTTGCAGTCCTATGTGGGGAAAAATGCAGTGATGCATCGCACACTTTCACAAAGACAAAAACTATGCGAACACAAATTTTACTGTAAAACATACAGGTGGGTGCATGTAAGGTGCAGTATGTATCTGTATAGAGTATATTTCTGTATGCTGTGAAATACAAGTGGACTACTGTAATATGAAGCATTGTAGGAAGTATACAGTATACTGCTTATATACAGTAACAGTGCACTGTACATTGGTGGACATACCTGTTCTATCTTCGAAACGTTTGAACTATTTGAGGACACGGTTGATCTCCCAATATTCGGCTGCACCCTTCGACCCGCCTCAGCCATTGTAAGGCCACGATTGACAACATGGTCTACAATAGTGGCCCTTATGTCATCAGATATGCGCCTATGTCCTCTTCTGCCTCTTCCTCTGTTTTGCCTTCCACCACGCATCCTTGCTCCTCTTCTTCCTCCTCTTGGCTGTTGACCCTGTTCGTTTCCTGGTCCATCCATTATTGGAAAATTGCAACTCTGTGTTGTTGTCTGTCTATATATGCTTGCCAATTGATTCTTCATGAGATGCACCTTTGAGCAATTCAGACAACTGGTTGATTGTTGGTTGAACTAACACTTTACATTTGTTCATGAGTGAGGGTCAATTTCACCTGCACGATTCATCAATTCAGGTTTTTGTACAAAAGGTCTAATAGAAATGTGTAAAACTATGCTTGACAGTTTATGACAAATACTTCAACAATTTTGCATGTAATGGCTTATGCAAGGAACTAATGCCTAGATGTTTTGAGGGGTAAGACTATTCAACAGAGAACCATCTACTATATTTTGATCAACATGACATGAGCAATTGATAATGTGGAAAAAAGCTGACACTTGTACACTATCAATTGCAATTTGTTCAAAGGAACAAGAAATTGCTTTAATGATGTGCACAAGTGACTAGATGATTTGGAATTTGTACAAGATGTATCAAGAATTGCACTTTTGATCTAAGAAATGCACCAAAGCGACTGAGAAAAACTGTAATACACCATTAATTGTCCTTGTGTTTTATGTGCTTAATAGTTCAATGCCATTTGTTCAATTTCTTTCCCTCCTACACAACATAAGTGCCACAATAGCCAGACTTAAAATTAAACATCCTTCATACATGGTTTGACTTGCCTCTGTCATATTTATTTTGGTGATAAAGGTGTTTCGATATCTCACAACACCAGACCCCTTGACCTATGTTTGACTCCCCAGTCTCCCCCGAAGGGTGCTACCATTCCCTACCGGCCCAGCCCCTCCCCAGGAGCCCTCCTCATCTCTGGCAACCAAGTGAGAAAGCCACAAACCCATTTACACCCTTTATAGACGTATCATGTGAAATATAGTCCAGTGTACTTATTGAGGGACTTTAGAGCACTATTCTATGTAAGATCCTTAGTTATGGTACATGATGCACCTCAATGCCACCCCATGACTCAACCCATGAAGATATGAGGTAGTTTTGCTACTTGGGGGTTGTACTGTATGTACAGTATGTGTGTGTGTGTGGGGGGGGGGGGGGGGGGGGGTGAGATTGTGGGTGGGGGTGATGTTAGGATGCATGGAGTGAAACATTTTAGACACTCAGTCTAGAGACCTTTAGCATTCGGCTCGAACTGCGATGGATCCTGGCTTCTATGCCTGCCTGCGCTGGTGATCCAAAACCTGTTACAGCATATGAGCTGTCTGAGCATTACTCTCAAATGTTTGATGTGGTGTTGTGTTGAGATAGTGCTCATAATAACATATCAAATTAAAGTGCAGGGTGAATCTATGGTCAGAGGAAGATGAAGCACTTTAATGAATCCAGAGCAGTGATAAGGAGTGTTTGTGTAATTTGTCAGAGGATGAACAGGAATGGGAAAACACATGGCTGGATGGTGACTCATACCATAAGCCAGTTAGGTGAGAAAGTTTGACATGGACCACTCGGGACCTATTTGATCTAAGGAAGGAAGAAAACATTAATATATGTTATTTTAAATTTCAGTGGAACCAAAGGGGTTTTCAGTGATACATTTCAGTTGGAAAATGAATGTAGTCAGTGGGAATTTCCCATATTTGTATGGTATATGATGTTGAAAGTGCTCTAGGAGGACACTTTAAAAGGCTAGTTCTTGTTGATTAATTACATGATTTTAGCTTATCCTAGATAAACTGAGTTTACAGTATGTAATTAATGAGCTAACTAACATTATCTGGTCAAATAAAGGTAAAGAATAGTAATAATGTGTGTTCCCTGTGTGTGTTTAGGTGTTTGAGGCATCAGACTTTTCCCCCCACCCTCTGTACTCTCTCTCCCAGGGTGGTCTTGACCTGCATCAGGTGAGTGTCAGATGATCTGATGTCACCAACACCTTTAATGGTGAATAGTTGTCATTTTCATCCCTCAAAAGTGATCTTAAAGGTCAATTTCATTATCTCCATCACAATACCAGTGTATATGTGGAAATGGTGCATTTCTACGTTTTGTAGATAAAAATATAAAGTTAAAAAGTTACAGTTTTTCTTAATTTTAGTCCTGTTCTGTGATGTCACAGAAGCCTTGTTTAGGATCTTTCTTTATAACTACAGACGACACATACAGTGCCTTCAGAAAGTATTCATACCCCTTGACTTATTCCACAGCCTGAATTCAAAATGGATTAAATATATTTATTTCTCTTGCCCATCTACACACAATATCCCATAAGGACAAAGTGAAAACATGTTTTTAGATTTTTTTGCAGATGTATTGAAAATGTAATACAGAAATAGTTAATTTACATGAATATTTAGACCTCTGAGTCAATACTTTGTATAAGCACATTTGTGTCTCGTTTCATGAAACTAGGCGTATGTTGCAGGTCACTACATCACAGGAGAGGCATTTGAACGTAAACTTTTTTATATAAAAAAATGTTGTTTATTGGCCTTCTGGAAATTGTAAACTTTCATGTGCCTTAATAACAGACTTGTATGCCATCTGTAAATATTAATAAAATTGTTAAAATTACAAGCCTAGTCTAAAGCGGCTTTAAAAAAACATGTATCACGTAGTAGAACTGCTCTCCACTTTCTGGAGGACCGAGTTTTGAAATCAGCGGAATTAGAGTATGATAGCTAAGGAGACAGAGAAAACACCTGTGTGCGGATTGCATCTTCAAACTAAGGGCAACCATGGCATCCGCGACACGGAGAAGAATCCGCCCATGATTTACACGGGTAAATTACATTTTTGTGGCTGCTTTGTGTGATGTATTGTTGTCTCTACCTTCTTGCACTTTGTGCTGTTGTCTGTGCCCAATAATGTTTGTACCAGGTTTTGTGCTTCTACCATGTTGTGTTGCTACCATGTTGTTGTTATGTTGTGTTTCTACCATGCTGTGTTGCTACCATGTGTTGCTGCCTTGCACTATTGTTGTCTTAGGTCTCTCTTTATGTAGTGTTGTCTCTCTTGTCGTGAAGTGTGATTTGTCCTATATTTATATATATATATATATATATATATATATATATATATATATATATATATATATATATATATATATATATATATATATATATATATATATATATATATATATATATATATATTTTATATATATATATATATATATATATATATATATATATATATATATATATATATATATATATATATATATATATATATATATATATATATATATATATATATATATATATATATATATATATATATATATATATATATATATATATTTTATCCCAGCCTGTCACACCCTGACCATAGAGAGCCATTTATTCTCTATGTTGGTTAGGTCGGGGTGTGACTAGGGTGGGTAATCTAGGTTATGTTATTTCTATGTTGGCCTGGTATGGTTCCCAATCAGAGACAGCTGTTTGTCGTTGTCTCTGATTGGGGATCATGTTTAGGCAGCCATTTCCCCACTGTGAGTTGTGGGATCTTGTTTATATGTAGTTGCCTGTGAGCACTCCATAGCTTCACGTATCGTTTGCCTTTTATTGTTTTGTGCGTTTCACGTCAATAAATATGTGGAACCCATATCACGCTGCGCTTTGGTCCGAATGTTCTTACGACGATCGTGACATAGCCCCCATCCCCGCAGGAGGCCTTTTTCCTTTTGGTAGGCTGTTATTGTAAATAAGAATGTGTTCTTACCTGACTTGCCTAGTTAAATAAAGTTTTTTTTTATATAAAAAATAAATTGCAACATAAATTGCATGTTTCTAGTTTTGACAGAAAGTCTTTTTTATTTTAAGGTCAATTGTACTGTTAGCTAACTAGCTACGCTAGCTGTATGATCGTATTATTCCTTTCTCAGAGCCATTTGCTTTGCTTGTTATAGCCTAAATTTAGCTAGCTAACATTGATCCTGGTTAGTTAGCTACCTGCAGATTCATGCAGGGTAGTAACGTCATGAGTTGGTATTATGGTTCATTGTTAACCTAGCTGGCTTAGCTACATGTCTTAACAAAAGACTCCAC
This sequence comes from Oncorhynchus mykiss, assembly GCF_057628025.1. NCBI lineage: Eukaryota > Metazoa > Chordata > Actinopteri > Salmoniformes > Salmonidae > Oncorhynchus > Oncorhynchus mykiss. The sequence continues at coordinate 40,354,978 of NC_143030.1, read as the reverse complement.
TATGCCAGTAATCATTTCAATAGAATGTCATTGCGACAGCTGTTGATATTCATAGCTGGTAAATTCACTCTGGCTATCTACTCAGATTCCAGAGCACTCTCGTCTGCGTGTGCCAGAGCACAGAATAAATTACGAATTTACGAACGCTCAACACTCATTGAATATGGCCGGTGTCAGTGTAAATTGTTTCCAGCAGCACAGTTGTGGTCACCAGCGCTCTGGATAACATAACAACCTAACCAGCTCTGCTAGGGCGAGTAAAATGGTCAGTGAGCTGTACTCTCATTTGTGTCTGGAAGAAGCTAGCCAACGTTAGCCAGTTAGCTTCGGTGCTTGCCTGTTGTTGTTAGGACAGAATGCTCGGATTAACCCATAAAGAGATGGGTGGGGTTAAAGCTTAAGAGCGTGTGAACGATGAGGTTACAAGTTCATCAACTTTCAAAGTAGAATTACTTTCCCATTGTTCCTCAAATCCTGTGTATGATATACCATGTTGTATCTCTGTCTCTGCTTTTATGCAATGTAAAAAATATTTTTTTTAAATGTTGCTACATAAGACCGAATCAAGGCAGTCGGTCACATTTGGCAGCAATTACAGCTGTGTCTTTCAGGGTAAGTCTCTAAGAGTTTTCCACACCTAGATTGTGCAACATTTTCACATAATTATAATTATTTTTGAATTCTTAGGCTCTTTCAAATTGATTGTTGATCCTTGCTAGACAATCATTTTCAGGTCTTGCCATAGATTTTCAAGTAGATTTCAATCAAAACTGTAACTCCAGTGTAGAATTGGTCTTGTGGTTTGGGTTATTGTCCTGCTGGAAGGTGAATTCCTCTCCCGGTGTCTGGTGGAAAGCAGACTGAATCAGGTTTTCCCCTAGGATTTTGTCTGTGCTTAACTCCAGTCCGTTTCTTTTTTATCCTGAAAAACTCCCCAGTCCTTAACGATTACAAACATGCCCATAACATGATGCAGTCACTAATATGCTTGAAAATATGTAGAGTGGTACTCAGTAATGTGTTGTCACACCCTGATCTGTTTCACCTGTCTTTGTGATTGTCTCCACCCACCTCCAGGTGTCGCCCATCTTCCCCATTGTCCCCTGTGTATTTATACCTGTGTTCTCTGTTTGTCTGTTGCCAGTTCGTCAAGCCTACCAGTGTTTTTTCCTCTGCTCCTGTCTCTCGATTGTTCCTGTTTTCTTGTTTTCCCGGTGTTGACCTCACTGTCTGCCCTGATCTTGAGCTTGCCTGCCATCCTATACCTTTGCCCCACCTATCTGGATTACTGACCTCTGCCTATCCCTACCCTGAGCCTGCCTGCCATCCTGCACTTTTGCTCAACCTCTGGATTACTGACCTCTGCCTACCCCTACCCTGAGCCTGCCTGCCATCATGTACCTTTTCCCCACCTATCTGGATTACTGACCCCTGACTGCCCTTGACGTGTCTTTTGCCTGCCCCTGTTGGATTAATAAACTGTTGTTACTTCAACTTTGTCTGCATCTGGGTCTTACCTGAAACGTAATAGTTGTATTGGATTTGCCCCAAATGTAACATTTTATTCAGGACAAAAAGTTAATTCCTTGCCCCATTTTTTGCAGAATTACTTTAGTGACTTGTTGCAAACATTGTATGTACAGGCTTCCTTCTTTCACTCTGTTCATTAGGTTAGTATTGTGAAGTAACTGCAATGTTGTAGATCCATCCTCAGTTTTCTCCTATCACAGCCATTAAACTGTATAATTGTATTAAAGTCTTCATTGGCCTCAAGGTGAAATCCCAAGCGGTTTCCTTCCTCTCTGGCAACTGAGTTAGGAAGGACACCTATATCTTTGTAGTAACTGGGTGTAATTAATAACTTCACCATGCTCAAAGGGATATTCAATGTCAGCTTATTTTTTTACCATCTACCAATAGGTGCTCTTCTTTGCGGGGCATTGGAAAACCTCCCCGGTCTTTGTAATTGAATCTGTGTTTGACTGATCTCTTATTTGACTGAGGGACCTTACATATAATTGTATGTGTGGGGTACAGAGATGTGGTAGTCATTCAAAAATCATGTTAAACACTATTATTGCACACAGAGTGAGTCCATGCAACTTATTATGTGTCTTCTAAAGCTCGTTTTTACTCATCAACTTATTTAGGCTTGCTATTAGAATGGGGTAGAATACTTATTGACTTTTCAGCTTTTAATTTTCCCTTAAGTCGATCATGGTTATTGTTCCTGCTCTATCTCTTCTAGTGATAAAAATATGACAGTATTAACAATGATTTGACATTGTTTCCTGTGCTTAGAGTTGATTGTGTCATTTTGGTGCATAATAGGGAATTGCGTCTAACGTCTCCATGGAGCGGTAATACTAGCCAGACTGCTGCCGTCGGTCAGAATTGAGTTTAGCTAAGTGCTGTCTGGCCTGACAATGGGGATACATGGACACCACCCTGACTTATGAGGGATGAGGAGCAGCGAAAGAGAGAGGATGGGTGGGAGGAGAGGAGAGACAGGAAGTGGAGAGAGAGAGAGAGAGAGAGAGAGAAATTACAGGAGGCACGTTACAGAGTATGAAGGTTGGTTAAATGGCACTCTGCTGTGAAGATTGCAGACCCCTGATAATGTCCAATCTGGACTGAAGTGCAATCACATTAAAGATGCTGGAAACACTTTCTATGTGCAACATGTAGTGTAATGCATTATGGATGCATTTAATGGCATTATATAGCCTGTTATAGAGCCACAAGCTATACATTCCTATAGCAAGTGTATAATACTCAATAACCACTTTGCTTCCACATACTTAGCCATTGTTGATGTAGTATACTGTATAAATATTACATATGTCAGTGATGCACTTATGTACACTGTCTTCTAAGTGGTTATTGGCATAACAATGTGTTTTTTACTGTCATTTGCCTAATGCAGAGTGATCTCTTCCAGGCCTACTCTGTACCAAACCAATATGGCATTCCACATACAGAGGTAAGTGGGGTTATATAGACAGCAGTTCTATATAGTAACCTAACTATCCCACTGTCATTTTTTATGTAGCCCTTTCATGCAGTCAAATGACCACGTGGCCTTATGGGTGGAATATTATTCATATTTTTCATCATTTCATAATGAATAAACGTGTTTTTTAACAGTTGAAAATCCGGTGTTTGATTATATTTCAGTTTTCTGTAATATACAGTATATAAAGTGTAATATTGGGATGATAATTCAAAATGGAATACAGTTCAACTCTATAACTGACATGGTACATGTGTTTCATTTTTTGTAACCCCATAACTATGTGTGTGAGGTGTATACATTTGTTTCAAAGTAGATTTGTTTAAGACTACCAAGAAACACTCTGTGTGACCCTGCCCACTGCAGTAAAAGTTGAACATATATTTTGGATGCTCTTTCTTCCTGTATCTCAGTTGGCCAAGCTACATCAGCTATCCATGCAGCAGAACATGCAGCAGAGTCCCATGTGCCAGCCGACTATAACTGTTCTCCCTGGTATGAGCTTACTTTATTTAGCCCAAATGGCAGTCAAATACATTTAACAGTGAGTAACAATAGTCATAAAAGCTGTAGGAGAGGTAGGGATCAGAAAGCATGCAGCAAAACTGAACCTGATGTCCTCTCTTGATGGCTGATGTTAGTCCACAGCGAACATGTTCCACTAACTACACTACAGCTAGATTTTGGCTTGGCACTTACTGGTACTGTAACACTTATTGCAGCGGCAGGTAGCCTAGTGGTTAGAGCCAGTCACCGAAAGGTTGCTGGATCAAATCCCAGAGCTGACAAGCTAAAAATCTGTTGTTCTGCCCCTGAACAAGGCAGTGTTCCCCGGGAAGGCTGTCATTGTAAATAAGAATTTGTTCTTAACTGACTTGCCTAGTTACAGTGCTTTGCGAAAGTATTCGGCCCCCTTGAACTTTGCGACCTTTTGCCACATTTCAGGCTTCAAACATAAAGATATAAAACTGTATTTTTTTGTGAAGAATCAACAACAAGTGGGACACAATCATGAAGTGGATCGACATTTATTGGATATTTCAAACTTTTTTAACAAATCAAAAACTGAAAAATTGGGCGTGCAAAATTATTCAGCCCCTTTACTTTCAGTGCAGCAAACTCTCTCCAGAAGTTCAGTGAGGATCTCTGAATGATCCAATGTTGACCTAAATGACTAATGATGATAAATACAATCCACCTGTGTGTAATCAAGTCTCCGTATAAATGCACCTGCACTGTGATAGTCTCAGAGGTCCGTTAAAAGCGCAGAGAGCATCATGAAGAACAAGGAACACACCAGGCAGGTCCGAGATACTGTTGTGAAGAAGTTTAAAGCCGGATTTGGATACAAAAAGATTTCCCAAGCTTTAAACATCCCAAGGAGCACTGTGCAAGCGATAATATTGAAATGGAAGGAGTATCAGACCACTGCAAATCTACCTAGACCTGGCCGTCCCTCTAAACTTTCAGCTCATACAAGGAGAAGACTGATCAGAGATGCAGCCAAGAGGCCCATGATCACTCTGGATGAACTGCAGAGATCTACAGCTGAGGTGGGAGACTCTGTCCAACAATCAGTTGTATATTGCACAAATCTGGCCTTTATGGAAGAGTGGCAAGAAGAAAGCCATTTCTCAAAGATATCCATAAAAAGTGTCGTTTAAAGTTTGCCACAAGCCACCTGGGAAACACACCAAACATGTGGAAGAAGGTGCTCTGGTCAGATGAAACCAAAATTGAACTTTTTGGCAACAATGCAAAACGTTATGTTTGGCGTAAAAGCAACACAGCTCATCACCCTGAACACACCATCCCCACTGTCAAACATGGTGGTGGCAGCATCATGGTTTGGGCCTGCTTTTCTTCAGCAGGGACAGGGAAGATGGTTAAAATTAATGGATGGAGCCAAATACAGGACCATTCTGGAAGAAAACCTGATGGAGTCTGCAAAAGACCTGAGACTGGGACGGAGATTTGTCTTCCAACAAGACAATGATCCAAAACATAAAGCAAAATCTACAATGGAATGGTTCAAAAATAAACATATCCAGGTGTTAGAATGGCCAAGTCAAAGTCCAGACCTGAATCCAATCGAGAATCTGTGGAAAGATCTGAAAACTGCTGTTCACAAATGCTCTCCATCCAACCTCACTGAGCTCGAGCTGTTTTGCAAGGAGGAATGGGAAATAATTTCAGTCTCTCGATGTGCAAAACTGATAGAGACATACCCCAAGCGACTTACAGCTGTAATCGCAGCAAAAGGTGGCGCTACAAAGTATTAACTTAAGGGGGCTGAATAATTTTGCACGCCCAATTTTTCAGTTTTTGATTTGTTAAAAAAGTTTGAAATATCCAATAAATGTCGTTCCACTTCATGATTGTGTGCCACTTGTTGTTGATTTTTCATAAAAAAATACAGTTTTATATCTTTATGTTTGAAGCCTGAAATGTGGCAAAAGGTCGCAAAGTTCAAGGGGGCCGAATACTTTCGCAAGGCACTGTAAATAAAGTTACAATTAAATACCCCCCCAAAATGGTCTTATATTCTGTTAGTCATATTTTAATATCATCTGCCAAATATCAGTACCATCAACAGTTTGTCGGGGAAGGATGAGCTGCAGGGACAGAACATATCCTGTTACAACAATGCTAAGTGAAGGGATCCATGTCATCAACCCAACTGATTATGTGCTTGTGGCGGTGAAGATGAGAGGAAGCTCCCTACAGCTCTTCATATTTGGCAGTGAAAAGGGAACGTATTATAAGAAATGATGTGTTCCGCCACAGTTTCAGAGAGCCTGGAGAAAGGTGGCGTGTTAAACATAAGTCTATTCAAATGGAAATGAGCTGCTTAGCTAAATCTAGCTGTTATACCACCAAATATATATATCATTATGCTGGTTTCAGTGGAGGCTCTGCTTTGGGGAGGATGGCTCATAATGAATGCTGGAACGGTGTGAATGGCGTGGCATCAAACATAAGGAAACCCTGTGTTTGATGTTGTTGATATCTTTCCACTTATTCCTCTTCAGCCATTACCACGTGCCCATCCTCTCCAATGAAGGTGCCACCAACCTCATGTGTCTGGTTTGCTTGACCTGCAAACCACATTTAATGTATGAATATATGAATGAATGTATGAATGGGATTGTTAAGTTACATATTTTCTCTCACTAGGGATGGACTCAAACTCCCAGACATCGCAGGAGCTCCTTATTCCAAATGACGTGAGCAGTTAATTGAACATAATATTACATTCTACATTTAAATTATTTTTTTCAGATATCCTCTGGGTTAAGTCTATTCAGAAGGTGAATTGAACTTCCAATTAAATTCTAGGAAATTTGAAATATACTCATTGAAAATAATTGCCGCTTTTCAATCATTGAATGTGAATTTAAATGAATCTCCTAAATTGACTGAATTTAAATGGAATTTACCCGCAACCCAAAATGCTGTTATTCAGAACAATCTACTCTAGGCTTCATTCCAAACAACACATCAAACAGCAGCATAAGCAGAAATATCACATTGCACGTAAACAACTCATAGAAGCAGGTGACACCAGCTAGACAGATGCTCAAGGGTTGAAAGCGGGCGAGAGACTGTAGTCTTGGGTAACTTCAAAGGAGAGAAGGGAATACATCTTGGCAACATACTAATTATCCAAGTCATTATAACCCCAGACGAACCCAAGGTCGTTGGGATTTTGAGCCGATATGGATCCCCTGGTGTTATTGTCTGGGTTCCAGTTGCAGTGTCTCGGAGGGACTCCCATGAATACCCAGTAAATCCTCTCATGTTCCCTGACCTACTTAGACACTCTCTCTCTCTCTCTGCTGTCAAAACAGCCAATAAAAAAACAGCCAGCAATTCTCTCCCTCTCACTCAGACGCCGCATGTGAGGCCTCTCCAATCAGAGCAAAAGACAGAGATGCTGGAATACATTCGGAAAGGAAGACTACTCGGATTGTCCTCTGTGATGATCTAGCACTGGCTGTCTGACTATTTGAATGGATCAGAGACTGCATGTACTCTACAGTCTTGAAATGAATCACACCATGACAGAATGCAATAAGCTCTCCTATTCAAGATGACATGCCAACCAGACATAACTGTTGGACAACGTTTTTCACCCCAGCAAACCCTTAAATACCAAACCTTCCAATCCATCAGTGGAATGGCTGGTGCTGTAGAGTGGGGTACATGACTGGGACAGCTGAGTCTAAGCTCCCTCTCTCTCTCTCTCTCTCACTCACTCTCTCTCTCTCTTTCTCTCTCTTTCTCTCTCAGAATCAGAGCAAAAAACTGTAGGATTGAAGATCCATTCTTAGAGGTGCAGTGGGAGTTTTAGGCTGGGTCCATCTCAATAGTCTGAAACAGCTTCCTCTCCTCATCAGCTTATCTTGATCTGCACTGATCTGAATACATAGCAGAGGTAAAAAGCAATCTGTGGACATACGAGGCATTTGCTTTCCCCTGTCCTACCCTTCCATGGGACTGTAGCTGAAGAAAAGGAGATGAGGTAAATAGGTCACATATACTATTGAGATGCAGCCTTAGGGTACAGAGAGAGAGGCATTGAGGAAGAGCTTAGACATGGTCAGCAATATACTGTACTTCTGCCTAGGGAAGATTTAGCCTGGATAAAAATGGTGACTCTCCCACCACATCCTTCTTCCTGTGTCATTTTCCAAATGACTACTTCAGCAGGAATTCTAAGATAATATAGGCCAGTTACACAGTAGCAGCTGAGGTGAAACAGTTGAGGTGAGGCATGCAGTGTTACTGTACTGTGTATGCCCTGCTTAGGACTGGTAATCACCAGCGTACACAATGTTCTATTTGCTGCCTGGTATTTCACTTTCTCTACACTAAATCAGGAAGCCCCTAGAGCTCCTACACATACCTCTGAAATTGGCCCTTCAGACATTCAAAATTAGCCTTCTACTCCACATTGTTTTTGGATTAAAATGGTCTAAACAGAACTTTGTTTTTAGCAATCAATTTAATATAAGCATCAGGATGAATTGGTTCAGTTTGCTGATAATTCATGGATTGTTCTGAGGTACTGATTCTCCCTCCCAGCAGGGGAGAGTACTGGTCAAATCCCTGATCCCAGGTCTGTGTTAGTGGTGCTCATTGTCTCCCAGGGCCGCTCTTTAGCCTGGCTGGGCTGTGCCAGTGCCTAGCTAGCTGCTCCCAGAATAATCTGCTGTGCCAAGAATAGCCAGAGACCAACCAGGATGCTGTGTGACCAATCAGATGCTGCGAAACAGGACTGTGACTTCTCAGGAAAGGAATGTGAAATACAGAGAGAAGGACAGAAGCAGGAGAACTGTGTGTGTGTGTGTGTGTGTGTGTGTGTGTGTGTGTGTGTGTGTGTGTGTCGCAGGGGCCACTATCAGTCATCCATCATTAAACTGCCAACACACACATACTGGGGATACTCCATCACTGTCAAGGCCTCTCACCGTATATCTGACAGCATTTGTATTTATTTTTTTATTTCACCTTTATTTAACCAGGCAGGCTAGTTGAGAACAAGTTCTCATTTGCAACTGCGACCTGGCCAAGATAAAGCATAGCAGTGTGAACAGGCAACAACACAGAGTTACACATGGAGTAAACAATAAACAAGTCAGTAACATAGTAGAAAAAAAGAATCTATATACATTGTGTGCAAAAGGCATGAGGAGGTAGGCAATAAATAGACCATAGGAGTGAATAATTACAATTTAGCAGATTAACACTGGAGTGATAAATGATCAGATGAACTTGTGCAGGTAAAGATACTGGTGTGCAAAAGAGCAGAAAAGTAAACAAAATAAAAACAGTATGGGGATGAGGTAGTTAAATTCAGTGGGCTATATACCGATGGACTATGTACAGCTGCAGCGATCTGTTAGCTGCTCAGATAGCAGATGTTTAAAGTTGGTGAGGGAGATAAAAGTCTCCAACTTCAGATATTTTTGCAATGCGTTCCAGTCGCAGGCAGCAGAGAACTGGAAGGAAAGGCAGCCACACGAGGTTTTGGCTTTAGGGATGATCCGTGAGATATACCTGCTGGAGCGCGTGCTACGGGTGGGTGTTGCCATCGTGACCAGTGAACTGAGATAAGGCGGAGCTTTACCTAGCATAGACTTTTAGACGACCTTGAGCCAGTGGGTCTGGCGACGAACATGTAGCGAGGGCCAGCCGACTAGAGCATACAGGTCGCAGTGGTGGGTGGTATAAGGTGCTTTAGTAACAAAACGGATGGCACTGTGATAAACTACATCCAGTTTGCTGAGTAGAGTATTGGAAGCTATTTTGTAGATGACAACGCCGAAGTCAAGGATCGGTAGGATAGTCAGTTTTACTAGGGTAAGTTTTGTGGCGCGAGTGAGGGAGGCTTTGTTGCGAAATAGAAAGCCGACTCTAGATTTGATTTTGGATTGGAGATGTTTGATATGAGTCTGGAAGGAGAGTTTGCAGTCTAGCCAGACACCTAGGTACTTATAGATGTCCACATATTCTAGGTCGGAACCATCCAGGGTGGTGATGCTAGTCGGGCGTGCGGGTGCAGGCAGCGAACGGTTGAAAAGCATGCATTTGGTTTTACTAGCGTTTAAGAGCAGTTGGAGGCCACGGAAGGAGTGTTGTATGACAGCATAACTGACAGCATAACCCTGCCTCTGTGGCCTGACACCCTGCACTCACCCTTAGCCCCTTGGAATAGACTCCGATCTTTAGGCCTAGCATGATCCTCCGGCCTTGGCCCTTGTTCTCTAGAAACAGAAACTGATAGAAAGAGGATAACATCTTCTAAGACCCAATATAAACACGTCAGTATCTTGTGAACTAATGTCAGCAAAAAGACACTACACAAACCGTCCGGATTATACTGTAGAACATGTTTTGAATTATTTTCCTATTCTGTTTTCCATTAGCCAAGAGATGATTCTCTTCTGGGTCGTGTTTGGGAAGTGATTTGTTTGGAAAGTTGCCACGGTGATGGAAATCAATAACCTTTTAGCTACTCAGATTAATAAGAGGCAAATTTGCCGACTCTCGCTACCCTGTCTCTTTTACCGGGGCACGGCGCACTGCAATTAAGGAAGAGGTTGGAAAAACAGTGTATTTCACATGCGTGATAGATGACAGGGCCATAACATACAAACAATGTGATCACAATGTTTAGAGAGGAGTGCATTTCATACACAGACCATAGAAGACCAACAATAGCATGTAAGCACATTCTCAACACAAGCTTTTGCAATTATTGTTAGCATTTTTAATCATTATTAATACCACTCATCATCATCAACACCACTTTCATATAGCCTACAATAGCTTTGTTTGATGTATTGCAATATTGAGACTCTTGCAACAACTGTCAATGTAATAAATAACTCTTAGGCAAATCTCTGCTTAAATAGATATCCACTGGATATAGTTGTCCATCCATCCATCCATCCATCCATCCATCCATCCATCCATCCATCTATTGTTCTATGTCTTGCAGCTGATAGGCTCGATCATCGGCCGACAGGGCACTAAGATCAATGAGATCAGGCAGGTGTCGGGGGCTCAGATAAAGATCGGCAGCCAGCTGGACGGAACCAATGACCGACACGTCACCATCACTGGCACACCAGTCAGCATCAACCTGGCTCAGTACCTCATCACCTCCTGGTAAGGCCAATGCGATCCAGGCTAACCAATCAGCAGGAGAGGGGATTTGGCAGGTAGAGGGAATTCTGTTTCCATAACAGGCCAGGTTAAAGGTTAAATAACTTGGGGATAGGCAGTGATGAGGTCATTGTGCTCTTGTTCTGGTAATAACCCCTTAGATAATTCATACACCTGTATTGTATTGCATTGTACTGTATTCTAATATATAGTATTGTAAGCCACTCTTCTCTCTCCATAGTTTAGAGACAGCTAAATCCACGGCCCAGGCAGCCTCCATGGCCACCCCCAACATGGCTGACCTTAATATGGTCTTCACACATCCTGCTTCCCCGGCCTCCTCCCCCCACACCGCCTCCACTTTGGCAGCCATGGGTACCCTCTCCCCCACCCCCGTCATGGGCCACCCCTACGGCGCCCTACCCTTCTCCAGTCTGTTAGGGGTCAAGTCTGTCCCCTTCCTGACTCTCTCCAGCCCCGCCCCCCAGGTCGCTGTCACCGCCGCCCCTTCCCACGCCTCCCTGGCAGCCTACACTACCAAAATCTCCTCGGCCAACTGCATCAAGAAACCCGACAGGCAGAAGTTTGCACCCTACTGATGCTACATACTACACGTCGCTAGCCTTCTTCTGAAGGCTGAAATTAAGGACAACTGTCTCTTATGGCTACATCTCAAATGACACCCTATGTCCTACATAGTGCACTCTATGGTGAATAGGGTGCCATGTGAGACTTGCCCTATGTTCTTCCAATCACGCCCTGATGTAGCCATATCTGCTGCCAGAGATTATCTTGGCTGTACTTTATAATTCACCACAAGGAAGAGACCAACAGAGATTTGGATGAAAGCTATCATAAGGTATACTATACATTACCTATATAGATGATTTGTGAGTTCCCCATGAATTTATGGACCGCTTTCACCCCCACCTCATTCTACTGTATCACTCGTATAGAGCACAGTCCTAACTTGGGAAATGCACTAACTTGGAATTTCATGTAAATCATACACTGATGTAATGGTAAGTGTGTATCTCTCGAGTTAGGAATAGGCCCAAAAGTATTTATCCTTCAGTATAATCTGATACGGATGGCTGCTCAACTGTATGATGCTTTTATACAATGTCTGTGATTGCTTCTTGAAGTTTTTAAGAAAATCTGTAAATGTTTGGGAAGAAAAATATTGTTTTTTTTATGCCTTTGTGCTATAGCTAGTACTGTACTGTTCAGTGTTATGTTGTTTTGTTGGGTTTTTTGAAATGTGCAACTAGTTTTTATCTTGTTTCTTTGTATTGTTTTGTTTATTAAAAGTATTTGTTTCTTGAGGTAGCTGCAGGTATGCGTCTCCCTTTAAATTCTACCTTTGTCCATTAAAGGTGGAGTCTGCAACTTCTTTGTTGCCTGTGGTAACCAGAAGAAATGCTCAAACAGTCAATGTGCAAACAAAAACACACTCAAAAACAAAAGCCAGTCAGTGTGCTCCAAACATACTGCAAAATACATGAAACACCAAAGTAGTGGTCCTGCTTTTCTTTTACAGATAATCAATATTTTTTAAACCACAGTGAAGAAGGCGCTTGTCAAGACACTTTACACACCATACAAAAATGACATAACACCAATTCTCCTCCAGCCAGGTTATTTTTATTTCCCCCCTAACTGTCACGAGCCAGTGGGTGGCACATCATTCCAAATGCCAGGTTTTTGGAGGGATGCTCTTCGCATCATTGTGCTCTTGTCCTCGAACAATAACTGCAGTGAGACAGACAGGCTCCTCAACCCCACTGGAGCAGAGGGCTCCGCCTGCATTCACAAATACCCGGCACACACAGACAGGGTTACTATGTAAACACACACTGCACACACACTTGGATGGTGAACTCACACGCATGCTTGCACGCACACATATTTACGTTTTAGTCATTTAGCAGAAGCTCTTATCCATCCATACAGTTTGTGCATATAGTAAGCCAGCTTGGTCAGACAACCACATATCACAGTCATAGTAAGTGAAATGTTTCCTCAATGAAGTAGCTATCAGCAAATTCAGTGCTAGTAAGAAAAGAGAAGGGCTAGTGTCAGCTCAAGAAAAGTGGTGCTCATTCTACCATTTGAGTGCTAGGGCAGAGAAGAGCTTTGACTGGGCTGCCCTGTATTGAAATGGCGCCGGAGGAGATGGCCGCCATTTTACGGTCTCCTAACCTATTGTGCTATTATGTGTTTTTTTTGCAATATTTGTAAATTATTTTGTACATAATGTTTCTGCAACCATGTCTTACGGAAGAAAAGAGCTTCTGGATATCAGGACAGCGATCACTCACCTCGGATTAGACAAAGATTTTTTCAACAACAAGCAGGACTCACACGATATTCTCCAAACACCCCGCAGGGCAGACATCCCAATTATTCGCATAAGGAAGCGACGCAGAGGAAGTAGAGCCAGATGCCTCGTCTGGATCCGCAGAAGGCGAGTAGGAAAGCTGCCATTACCGTCAATATTACTCGCCAACGTGCAATCATTGGAAAATAAACTAGACAAAGTACGATCACGAATATCCTACCAACGGGACATCAAAAACTGTAATATCCTATGTTTCACGGATTCACGGCTGAATGTCGACATGGATATTCAGCTAACGGGATACACGCTCCACCGGCAGGATAGAACAGCACACTCGTAAGACGAGGGGGGGAGGTCTATGCATATTTGTAAACAACAGCTGGTGCACGAAATCTAAGGAAGATCTAAGGAAGATTTTCCTCGCCTGAATTAGAGCATATTGTGATAAATTGCAGGCCACACTACTTGCCTAGAGAGTTCTCAGCTATACTTTTTGTGGCTGTCTATTTACCACCACAATCAGATGCTGGCACTAAGACCACACTCAGTTAGCTGTATAAGGAAATAAGCAAACAGGAAACCACTCACCCAGAGGCGGCGCTCCTAGTGGCAGGATACTATAATGCAGGGAAACTTAAATCACTACCAAATCTCTATCAACATGTTAAATGTGCAACCAGAGGGAAACATTTTTTAGATCACTGGTACGCCACACACAGAGATGCGTACAAAGCTCTCTCTCGCCCCCCATTTGGGAAATCCGACCACAACTCTGTCCTCCTGATTCCTGCTTACAAGCAAAAATTAAAGCAGGAAGCACCAGTGACTCAGTCTATAAAAAAATGGTCAGATGAAGCAGATGCTAAACTACAGGACTGTTTTGCTATCACAGACTGCAACATGTTTCTGGGATTCTTCCGATGACATTGAGGAATACACCACATCAGCCACTGGCTTTATCAATAAGTGCATTGAGGACGTCGTCCCCACAGTGACTGTACGTACAGTGGGGCAAAAAAGTATTTAGTCAGCCACCAATTGTGCAAGTTATCCCACTTAAAAAGATGAGAGAGGCCTGTAATTTTCATCATAGGTACACTTCAACTATGACAGACAAAATGAGGAAAAAATATCCAGAAAATCACATTGTAGGATTTTTTATGAATTGATTTGCAAATTACGGTGGAAAATAAGTATTTGGTCACCTACAAACAAGCAAGATTTCTGGCTCTCACAGACCTGTAACATCTTCTTTAAGAGGCTCCTCTGTCCTCCACTCGTTACCTGTATTAATGGCACCTGTTTGAACTTGTTATCAGTATAAAAGACACCTGTCCGCAACCTCAAACAGTCACACTCCAAACTCCACTATGGCCAAGACCAAAGAGCTGTCAAACGACACCAGAAACAAAATTGTAGACCTGCACCAGGCTGGGAAGACTGAATCTGCAATAGGTAAGCAGCTTGGTTTGAAGAAATCAACTGTGGGAGCAATTACTAGGAAATGGAAGACATACAAGACCACTGATAATCTCCCTCGATCTGGAGCTCCACGCAAGATCTCACCCCGTGGGGTCAAAATGATCACAAGAACGGTGAGCAAAAATCCCAGAACCACACGGGGGGACCTAGTGAATGACCTGCAGAGAGCTGGGACCAAAGTAACAAAGCCTGTCATCAGTAACACACTACGCCGCCAGGGACTCAAATCCTGCAGTGCCAGACATGTCCCTCTGCTTAAGCCAGTACATATCCAGGCCCTTCTGAAGTTTGCTAGAGAGCATTTGGATGATCCAGAAGAAGATTGGGAGAATGTCATATGGTCAGATGAAACCAAAATATAACTTTTTGGTAAAAACTCAACTCGTCGTGTTTGGAGGACAAAGAATGCTGAGTTGCATCCAAAGAACACCATACCTACTGTGAAGCATGGGGGTGGAAACATCATGCTTTGGGGCTGTTTTTCTGCAAAGGGACCAGGACGACTGATCCGTGTAAAGGAAAGAATGAATGGGGCCATTTATCGTGAGATTTTGAGTGAAAACCTCCTTCCATCAGCAAGGGCATTGAAGATGAAACGTGGCTGGGTCTTTCAGCAAGACAATGATCCCAAACACACCGCCTGGGCAACGAAGGAGTGGCTTCGTAAGAAGCATTTCAAGGTCCTGGAGTGGCCTAGCCAGTCTCCAGATCTCAACCCCATAGAAAATCTTTGGAGGGAGTTGAAAGTCCGTGTTGCCCAGCAACAGCTCCAAAACATCACTGCTCTAGAGGAGATCTGCATGGAGGAATGGGCCAAAATACCAGCAACAGTGTGTGAAAACCTTGTGAAGACTTACAGAAAAAGTTTGACCTCTGTCATTGTCGAAAAAGTGTATATAACAAAGTATTGAAATAAACTCTTGTTCTTGACCAAATACTTATTTTCCACCATCATTTGCAAATAAATTCATTAAAAATCCTACAATGTGATTTTCTGGATTTTTTTTTTCTCATTTTGTCTGTCATAGTTGAAGTGTACCTATGATTAAAATAGGTCTCTCTCATCTTTTTAAGTGAGAGAACTTGCACAATTGGTGGCTGACTTAATACTTTTTTGCCCCACTGTACATACCCCAACCAGAAGCCATGGATTACAGGTCACATTCATACTGAGCTAAAGGGTAGAGCTGCCGTTTTAAGCTTACAAGAAATCCCGCTATGCCCTGCGACGAACCATCAAACCGCCAAAGCGTCAAAACAGGGCTAAGATTGAATCATACTACACCGGCTCCGACGCTCGTCGGATGTGGCAGGGCTTGCAAACTATTACAGGCTACAAAGGTTAGCAGAGCCGCGAGCTGCCTAGTGACACGAGCCTACCAGACGAGCTAAATCACTTCTATGCTCGCTTCGAGGCAAGCAACGCTGAGGCATGCATGAGAGCATCAGCTGTTCCGGACGACTGTGTGATCACGCGCTCCGTAGCCGACGTGAGTAAGATGTTTAAACAGGTCAACATACACAAGGTTGCAGGGCCAGACAGATTACCAGGACATGTGCTCCGGGCATGTGCTGACCAACTGGCAGGTGTCCTCACTGACATTTTCAACATATCCCTGATTGAGTCTGTAATACCAACATGCTTCAAGCAGACCACCAGAGTCCCTGTGCCCAAGAACACAAAGGCAACCTGCCTAAATGACTACAGACCCGTAGCACTCATGTTCATAGCCATGAAGTTCTTTGAAAGGCTGGTAATGGCTCACATCAACATCATTATCCCAGAAACCCTAGACCCACTCCAATTTGCATACCGCCCAAACAGATCCACAGATGATGCAATCTGTATTGCACTCCACACTGCCCTTTCCTACCTGGACAAAAGGAACACGTATGTGAGAATGCTATTCATTGACTACAGCTCAGCGTTCAACACCATAATACCCTCAAAGCTCATCACTAAGCTAAGGAACCTGGGACTAAACACCTACCTCTGCAACTGGATCCTGGACTTCCTGACGGGTCGCCCCCAGGTGGTGAGGGTAGGTAGCAAAATATCTGCCACACTGAGCCTCAACACGGGAGTTCCCCAGGGGTACATGCCTAGTCCCCTCCTGTACTCCCTGTTCACCCACGACTGCATGGCCAGGCACGACTCCAACACCATCATCAAGTTTGCTGTTGACACAACAGTGGTAGGCCTGATCACGACAACGACGAGACAGCCCATAGGGAGGAGGTCAGAGACCTGGCCAGATGGTGCCAGAATAACAACCTATCCCTCAACATAACCAAGACTATGATTGTGGACTACAGGAAAAGGAGCCACGAGCACGTCCCCATTCTCATCGACGGGGCTGTAGTGGAGCAGGTTGAGAGCTTCAAATTCCTTGGTGTCCACATCAACAACAAACTAGAATGGTCCAAACACACCAAGACAATCGTGAAGAGGGCACGACAAAGCCTATTCCCCCTCAGGAAACAAAAAATATTTGGCATGGGTCCTGAGATCCTCAAAAGGTTCTACAGCTGCAACATCGAGAGCATCCTGACCGGTTGCATCACTGCCTGGTACGGCAATTGCTCGGCCTCTGACCGCAAGGCACTTCAGAGGGTAGTCCATACGGCCCAATACATCACTGGGGCAAAGCTGCCTGCCATCCAGGACCTCCAGGACCAGGTGGTGTCAGAGGAAGGCCCTAAAAATTGTCAAAGACCCCAGCCACCCCAGTCATAGACTGTTCTCTCTACTACCGCATGGCAAGCGGTACCGGAGTGCCAAGTCTAGGACAACAGTTTTTACTTCCAAGCCATAAGACTTCTGAACAGGTAACCCAATGGTTACCCGGACTATTTGCATTGTGTGCCCCCTCCCCCCAACCCCTCTTTTACGCTGCTGTTACTCTCTGTTTATCTTATATGCATAGTCACTTTAACCATACATCAATGTGCATACTACCTCAATTGGACCTACCAACCAGTGCTCCCGCACATTGGCTAACCAGCTATCTGCATTGTGTCCCACCCGCCAACCCCTCCTTTTACGCTACTGCTACTCTCTGTTCATCATATATGCATAGTCACTTTAACCATACCTACATGTACATACTACCTCAATTAGCTAACTAACCGACTAACCGGTGCCTGTATATTGCCTTGCTACTCTTATTTTCAAATGTAGTTTTACTGTTGTTTTATTTCTTTACTTACCTACACACAAACACACCTGTTTTTTTGCACTATTGGTTAGAGCCTGTAAGTAAGCATTTCACATTTTAACTGTTGTATTCGGCGCACGTGACAAATAAACTTTGATTTGATTTTGACCGGGTGGGAGGGCCAAGAGACCCAAGGTGGCAGAATGGAGTGCTCGGGTTGGGGTGTAGGGTTAGAAAGTAGGGAGGGGCAGTTCCCCTTGCTGCTCTGTATGCACACACACACACTCAGATACTGTGTACACACACACACACACACACACACACACACACACACACACACACACACACACACACACACACACACACACACACACACACACGCACGCACGCACACGCACGCGCACGCGCACGCACACACACGCACACGCACGCGCACGCACACACATCCAGATCAACTGATGCACAGAGACGAGGGTACAGGTGGAGAGAGCAAGGAAGATAAGGGCACATGCAGTGACAGCTGGAAGGCAAAATACTGTGAAAGGAAATTCAGCAACAGCATCAACATTCACCACAGCAAAATCATCCTCTGGAGAGAAAACCAGCCTTGTTTCATTCCACTCTTAGAATACTTCTCAGTGGGATTGACAGGAGGCCTTGACAGTGACGTGTCATTACTGTTGCCATAGTTATTCACTTACACGTGGTCTCAGAAGACATGCAACAATATTACCCTTTCACCAGGCTGTGACGTCCCTTTATGTAAATTCAGCTGAGGGCCGTGAAAGTATTCCAATTATCCAGTTTCTTTAAGCTGCTGATATGGAAGAGCTATTGTTAGTGTTGGCTGTTTTGCCTACTGTAGAATTGGATCTCCCTCCCTCCCTCACTTTCTCTGTCTCTCTCTCTCCTCCTCTCTACAGCCTAATTCTGCTCCAGAGCATTGAGCCAAAGGTCATAAAATATCCATGCCCTCAATGGTCTGTCTCTACCTCCCGCATCGCTTTTCGCTCCATATTTCTACTCCCCCTCTCTTTCTTTCTTGCTCCTTCTCACTCACACCCTATTTATCTTCCTCTCTCATATTCTTACTAAGATCTCTCACTGCACACAATAATACAACAAATTGATTCA
Organism: Oncorhynchus mykiss; assembly: GCF_057628025.1. Lineage (NCBI taxonomy): Eukaryota > Metazoa > Chordata > Actinopteri > Salmoniformes > Salmonidae > Oncorhynchus > Oncorhynchus mykiss. The sequence goes on along the minus strand of NC_143030.1, from coordinate 40,336,176 downwards.
TGCATACACTGAAAGCAAAACATCATTATCTTGCATTATCTACAAATCAGAAACTACTATCTTTGATTATGTTTACGTCCCAACACTACATCATTAACAAATATTGTGCTCTGTACAAATGCCCATACTGTATATATGAATGAGAATGCACAGGAGCACTTGTGCCACCTGCAGGAACAAGTATACATAGCACCATTGAATGCACGGCTGCCTAGGTCTGCTACCTAGTCTAATGCATTTTGACAGCTAACTGATGGAGTGAATTGAACAGCCGTTGACCTTTATCACACAATCTATCCATCTCACTCTCTCTCTCCCCCTTAATATGTACAACACCCTGTACAGGCCTCCTGTTTTCTATGTACGTTACATGGAAAGACTTTGGAATGAGAGCAAATGAGAATAAATGAGCTGTGATGTCAGACCACAGTAGCTATGCTACCTTTATTATTCAGGTTATTTTTCCTAATCCATTCCCAGAGTTTGTATTATTTGCTGCCTGAAGCACAGGAGGAGGGAATTGTGTAGGCTAAAGCATCTTCTAGGGTCTGCCATGTACCCAGGGGTCCGAAGTGAACCCTTTCGTAACACACACACACACACATGCACACACACTTTCATGTACGGACACTTTCTTACTTGCTTACACTGTAAAAAGAAAAGGTTCCTGGAGAATCCTTTAGGGATTATTCAAATTGAAAAAAAAGTATTTAGTCAGCCACCAATTGTGCAAGTTCTCCCACTTAAAAAGATGAGAGAGGCCTGTAATTTTCATCATAGGTACACTTCAACTATGACAGACAAAATGAGAAAAAAATCCAGAAAATCACATTGCAGGATTTTTAATGAATGTATTTGCAAATTATGGTGGAAAATAAGTATAAAAAGGAGGATGGTACATGTGATCTGCATAACATACCAATACCAATTTGTATACCTTTGTAAGCCTCTTCCTCTGTATACCTGCAGACACAAAAGTGAGCAGTTCAGTCATCTGCACCCAATACAGCTAGCCTTCAACATGTTCATTTTAATTGTTTTATTTAACCTTCATTTAACCAGGCAAGTCAGTTAGGAACAAATTCTCATTTACAATGACAGCTTACCCCGGTCAAACATGGACGACGCTGGGCCAGTTGTGCGCCATCCTATGGAACTCCCAATCACGGTCGGATGTGATACAGCCTGCATATTCTTAACTCTTTGTTGATTTAATATTCATCTTCTAAGTGTTTTGAGGATCTTAGAAGAACCCTTGTTGAACACCTCATTTTTAGAGTGTATGGCGGCACAATGCACACATACACAGTGTGGGTGACAATAACTGTGGTGTAGGCAACACAATGCAGTTACTGGAATCATCATGACCACAGCATCAAAGACCTGACAGATTCTCTACTATTTATTCAAACACAAAGCATAGCAAATGGATGGAGTTGAGTAGTTAACAACATTTCCACTGATGTCTGGCTTTAAGCAAACAAAGCATATTGTGTGCATGTCCTGAAGGAAAGTGTCCATGTTGTTTTAATTAGGCTACTAGTCAGCTTGAACTTGAGACCAAGAGTGCATTTTCTAGATCATCATCGGATATAACACATTCATATACCACACCGTTACAAAAGGCCTTAAATGAAAGATAACAATTTGCCATTTCTGTTCATTAATAGTCAATAAAAAAGGTGTTCACAAAAATGAATATGGATAGCATCTTTTTTTTTAAGTTGCTTGTTGAAGCATGTCACATGAGGGAAGTTTGTCCCCAAAGACCCATCAAAGCCTCATGTACATATACATTAGTCTATAAAACAGTTTTCCCCTATCTGTAACTTGGGGACCCCTAGGTTTGCACATCTTTGTTTTTCAAATCAAATCAAAATGTTTTTGTTACATATGCCAAATACAACAGGTGTAGACTTTACCGTGAAATGTTTAATTATGAACCATGCTGTAATATTTGTGTTGTGGAGAAATGACCAGGCAGGAGACGGGAGTACAGTTAGTTTTCGTTTAGTCAAAACCCCTCGTGCTCTACAGTTCCCGGCATTCCAGTGCGCATGTGCATTTCCTATTAGGTGTAGTAACGTAACACTGCCGTAATGCATTACTGCTTAGTAACAGCACAGTAACTAATATAAACAGATCTTAGATACTACACCTGCATTGTTAAAAATAAGAAAAAAAACGAATAAGTAACATATCGGATTAAAATACACAAGAACTTAGCTATATACGAGGAATACATTTTCACGCCCTGGCCTTAGTATTTTGTGTTTTCTTTATTATTGTGGTTAGGCCAGGGTGTGACATGGGTGATTTATGTGGTTTGTTTTGTCTAGGGGTTTTGTAGTTTATGGGATTGTGTTTAGTTAAGTAGTCTAGGAAAGTCTATGGTTGCCTAGAGTGGTTCTCAATCAGAGGCAGGTGTTTATCGTTGTCTCTGATTGGGAACCATATTTAGGCAGCCATATTCTTTGGGTATTTCGTGGGTGATTGTTCCCGTCTCTGTGTTTTGCACCAGTTAGGACTGTTTTCGGTTTTCTTGTTTTGTATAAGTATATTGTTCACGTTATCATCTTTATTAAAGATGTTTATAAATAACCACGCTGCGTTTTGGTTCGCCTCTCTTTCACCAGAAGAAAACCGTAACATAAATACACAATGAGTAACGACTTGTCTATATACACAGGGTACCAGTACCATATCAACGTGCAGGGGTACAAGGTATTTGAGGTAGATATGTACATAAAGGCAGGGTTTAAGTGCCTAGGCATCAGAATAGATTATAATAATATAAGTAAAATAAAGAACAGGGTACCAGCAGCATAGGATGTGTGTGCGTGTGTGTGTGTCCGTGTAGTGTATGAGTTTGTGTGAGAGTGTCAGTTGAGAGTGTGACTGAGTGAGTGAGTAGAGTCTTGTGAGTGTGCATAGAGTCAGTGTGAGATAAGGTCAATGCAGATAGTCCAGGTAAACATTTGAGTAACTATTTAGCAGTCTTATGGCTTGGGGGTAGAAGCTGTCTGTTGGTGCGAGAGGCGATGCTCTATTACCATTTGCCGGATGGTAGCAGAGTGAACAGTCTAAGTGTAGCAATTTTTTGGGCCTTCCTCTGACACAGCCTGATATAGAAGTCCTGGATGGCAGGGAGCTCAGCCCAAGTGAAATCCGCACCACCCTCTGTAGCTTTGCGGTCGAGGGTAGTGCAGTGGCCGTACCATTCAAGATGCTCTCAATGGTGCAGCTGTAGAACCTTTTGAGGATCTGAGGGCCAATGCCAAATATTTTCAGCCTCCTGTTCCAGCCCAGCATTTGCATACCTGTTAAAAATAAATGATGAAGCGTTTAACTGGTTAAATCAGGTGTGCTAGTACTGTGACATTGAGTAGAGACGTTACTATATCTGAAGAGAGATGGAGAAGAAGAGGGATATACACAATATCCTTAGCAGATGGAAAAGCTTTGGATCTGGAACCTCAGCCATTCCCTTTGTAGGTAAGAACTATTCTCTTTTATTAAAAAGACTGGTATACCATCTTGACTTGGTTGTTTAAAGGTATTCCAAGGAAACCTGACATATTAATGAATCAAACTTTGAAAATAATCATAATGACAAATACTGTAAAAATAAATATCATGCCATTGTCACTATCTTAGAATGTAATCACCGAAATTTGAACGTTCAATGTTGAATAGGGAGGAATTATATAATGTGTTACGTAATGGACAAAGGAGTTTGACCATCGTTACTATTATTCCTTGTTTTACAACTAACTCCATTACAGCTATGGAGGGGAGGACATTTCTCGTCTTGCCCCTCTCAGGTCAGTGGCACTATTTTTTTGTCTGTCTGTCTGTTCATCCGGCCGTCTGTCATTCTGTTTGTACAGTTGTGTGTGCGTAGTTGTGAAGCCCAGAATTACTGCAGAGGGAGGTACACTGACCTGGCCACCATGGACAGCATGGAGGACTCTGTAGGCGGTGGTTATAGAGGATTAGTCTGGATAGGGCTGCAGAAAGAGGATTCTGTCAGGTGGTATTGGTTACATTCAGGGGAATGTCTAGACGGAAACTTGGGTGATGACAACCCAACACTATTGTGCACAAATGCACTGGACGACTGGAAGATGGTACGGTACAGATACGGTACAGATTTAAAAACTGCATAATAGTGCGATTAACATTTTAAGGTATTATCCGATTGAACCGACATATGTAGAAGTTACCGTGAATGCATTCTCAGCATTCAAATCTTCCACGATACGGATTTAATCTCGGCCATAACATATTTTTGTTTTTATCAATACATGTCTTTACTTCCCCAACCACTTAAACACTAACCCACAAATCCCTTGACAGTAGTCCTTGTATTTACAGTAACTATTGGGGTTATGAAATCTGCCTATTTCTCTCATTTCTGAGAAAAATTCCTCAGATGTTGCTGTGGACTTAGCATTTATCTGGGAAGATTATCAGAAGTACCGTCGACAGCACCACACAGACCTAGCCAGTGCCCTGAACCAGAATGAAAACCAGAGGATCCAGACAACTACAAAGTGGGGGTATCACATGTGGATCGGCCTGCACAGAGACTCCTTCAAGTGGTCAGACCAGAGTGCCGACTCATTAAAAAACTGGGAGCAAGGACAACCTCAATACAATGTGACCCACAAATGTCTGGTGTCTTCTACACACAAATGGGAATGTGAAGTTGAGAGATAGGAAATGACGTAGCCATGGTGCCCTCCATGTATGAAAAGATAAGCAGTCAGAGTGAAGCTGATGCCAGACTCCTCGTGACCATGACTGATCCGGCTGTGCTGGAGGCCACCTTAAAGGTACAAGTATAAAAGGATGGAGAAAGAGATGTCTCAAGCTGCCAAACCGAGTTGGAAAAGGCAGCCAGGCGGAGAAGACTTCAAGGAGAAGGAGATGTCTCAAGCTGACAAACTGAGTTGGAAAAGGCAGCCAGGCGGAGAAGACTTCAAGGAGGAGAAGGAGATGACTCAAGCTGCCAAACTGAGTTGGAAAAGGCAGCCAGGCGGAGAAGACTTCAAGGAGAAGGAGATGTCTCAAGCTGCCAAACCGAGTTGGAAAAGGCAGCCAGGCAGAGAAGACTTCAAGGAGGAGAAGGAGATGTCTCAAGCTGACAAACCGAGTTGGAAAAGGCAGCCAGGCGGAGAAGACTTCAAGGAGGAGAAGGAGATGTCTCAAGCTGACAAACCGAGTTGGAAAAGGCAGCCAGGCAGAGAAGACTTCAAGGAGGAGAAGGAGATGTCTCAAGCTGCCAAACTGAGTTGGAAAAGGCAGCCAGGCGGAGAAGACTTCAAGGAGGAGAAGGAGCTGGAGAGATGTGAGAAGAAAAGGGGGAAGAGAAAAATGAAGGGAAAAAGATATTTATAACTTTGTGAAATATCATCTGATCTACAGTTAATCTCCTATGTTCTGATGGGATATTTAGTATTGTCACATTTTTTGTCAAGAATGTATTGTGAAATGTGTACCTTAACTAATACAAAAGCATTTACTACATGCTAATAAAAAAAGATGTTAAAAAATGTATTGGTGGAGATTGTGGAGAACCACAACTCCTCTGTTCTAATAAGTGGTAGCCGTGGTACAGGCCGGTTAACCCCATGCAGACATTTTGTTTGTTTGCAGTAAGTTATGACATACTGTACATGTAGCCTGCACAGCTCAACTCTGAATATTTATTACTGTTTCAAATACATTTGTTTTTATTGTCTAACATTACCATTAACTTGCACCACTGTCTTTGGCTGAGTTTGGTGGAGCAGGAACAAGCAAGTATCATGCACTAGGGGTCAAAGTGTGTTCCCGAAACAATGCACATACTTGCTAGAGCACCTTTACACTGCGCAGGCGCTACTCTGTTCTTGAAGAAGGGGTGGTATCATTTTGGTTCATTAATTATTTTGCCAGTAATAAAATGTGTATGCTCAGCATTTATATATTGAAAAACTAATCTAAAATGTATATAAAGAGAATAAATAAATAAAAATTCTATGCATGGAATGTTTATGTTTAAAATATGTTTAAAATATGTAATCATTTGACTTATGCTCCTTTTGTAACCAGGAGAGAAGTGGGAATTTACCAGTAGTGATACCATTCCATATTTCCCGCTCCTAGCCATTACTACAAGTCCATCCTCCCCAATTAAGTTCCCACCAACCTCCTATGATTCATGTGCTTTGAACTTGTTGAGAAACACTGATTGGCTAATGGCCAAAAAGCTACATAAACCATCAACTAAAATTAGGATTACAGCTATCATGTTTGTAAACAAATGATAGTGTTCAACAACCATATTAATGGAGAGCTTTTTATAAATCATGTTTTGCTGCATTTAAGTGCAGAAAATGCGGTTATCAAGGTAATTTCCTTAGGAGAGTGGGAGCTCTGGATAATAGGCGAGTTTCCACTAGTAAATACCAGTTGGAGCGCCGTTCAAATCGATTATTCACAGTCGTATGTGGTAAATGTCCACTTCCTACTTGGTTACGAATGCAGCATTACACACCTGCCCTTGCTGTCTTCCAGATATGTGGCAGGTAATGCTACGATCCTAACCAAGTACCACTGGGGAAAATCCACTTGAACGTCACTCCAACTGGTAATTACTAGTGGGAAACTCATCTATCGTGCCTGAGCTCTGACTTACCCACATGCTGACCTCTGGCCAAGGCAGCAGCTACTCTTCCTGGGGTCCAGCAAAATTAAGGTAGTTCATACAATTTTAAAAACATAACAATACATTCACAGATTTCACAACACACTGTGTGCCCTCAGGACCTTACTCCACCACATATCTACAGTCCACAATCCGTGTATAGTGCGCATGTTTTATAGTGTGTGTATGTGTCTGTGCCTATGTTGCTTCACAGTCCCCGCTGTTCCATAAGGTGTATTTTTAAAATCTAATATTACTGCTTGCATCAGTTACTTGATCTGGAATAGAGTTCCATGTAGTCATGGCTCTATTTAGTACTGTGAGCCTCCCATAGTCTGTTCTGGACTTTGGGACTGTGAAGAGACCTCTTGTGGAATGTCTTGTGGGTTATGCATGGATGTCCGAGCTGTGTGCCAGAAGTTAAAACAGACAGCTCGGTGCATTCAACATGTCAGTACCATATCATATCATAGTGTGCTCCTAATCTCAGTTTGTTACCTGTATAGAAGACACCTGGGAGCCAGAAATCGTTCTGATTGAGAGGGAGTCAAATACTTATTTCCCTTATTAAAATGCAAATAAATTTATAACATTTGACATGCGTTTTTCTGGATTTTTGTTGTTGTTATGTCTCTCACTGTTCAAATAAACCTACCATTAAAACTATAGACAGATCATTTCTGTCAGTGGGAAAACGTAAAAAATCAGCAGGGGATCAAATACTTTTTTCCCCTCACTGTACTTAAGTCGTTTTTTTGGGGTATCTGTACTTTACGACTGATATTTTTTACAACTTTTACTGCCACATTCCTAAAGAAAATAAAGTACTTTTTACTCCATAAATTGTCCCTGACACCCAAAAGTACTTGTTACACCTTAATTCTTATCAATAGAACATCCCTACTGCCTCTGATCTGGAGGACTCACTGAACAGAGAACATCCCTGGTCATCCCTACTGCCTCTGATCTGGAGGACTCACTAAACAATTGCTTACTTTGTAAATTATGATGATTCTGATTGTTGAAGTGTGCCCCTGGCTATCTGTATAAAATAAATGAAAATGGTGCAGTCTGGTTTGCGAAACTCTTTATACTTAAATATATTTAAAGCAGCTGTCAATTTAGCTTTGCTTTTGGTGAATTATCTTCACTTCATTTTCTTTTTAAAACTTTCTATACAAAGTTCCTACAAGAGGTCATGCCTTTGAACCTTACAAGGGAAAAAACTTTTCACAACCAAATGTCTTTCTTAATAGCTAAATATGTGTATTGAACTGTCACATTTGTCTGCAACCAAATGTCCTTCTTATAAAGATTGACTGACAGTGATTTGTGTATGTGGAAGTAACGGTGTCACCTACTGTCAATTTCCATTCCCAGTCAAACATACTGCCAATCATCGGTTCTATTTTCCACAGAGCAGCAAGCGATGGAAATGACAGAGACAGAGCTGATAAAAGATTGTCTTTAATGTTTGGCATTGTTAATGAATCCATACCACAGCAGTTATGGGAGTAGGAAAACCACCTTTACAACCAAACACTGTTTGATCATGCTAACACCATCTGTACAAGAAAGCACATTGAAAAGTGTATAAAGTATTTATAGTTGAAGACTTGAAGTCAAGAACAATGCAGACAACCACAGTCTAATGTATTTGTCTTCTTTAAACATCGATTATAGATATTCATCAATTACATCGATTTCTGGAGTACATGTATTTACACAAAACAACAATAAAATTATTTTAGGGGGGTCTGCAATAATTTTCAAAAATATTTCACAATACCGCTGTATGTACAGTAACAGAATTTACATTGAAAAATTCTATTGTACCTATATTTGATCTGAGTATCGCTCCTCTTCACACAAACATCAGCCTCCCCATACATCTGACTTTCATCTTATATTTGATCCATAGTTCTGTTCTTCCATACTAATTCCACAGTCTGCAAAACATACCCTGCATCCTGCATCACATCGGTGAACTATGTCCTCACAACTGGATGTACCTGCATACAAAAATAGATGTTGTCTGATCAGTGGACAACCTAATGTGCAAGAACACAAAGCAAAGCATTCACCTGCAAAAAAACTACACGGGGAATTTTTTTTCCAACCCACTGGTTGGTTATACATTACATCTCAGCAAACACTGTCTGTTGTACTTTCATTGCCCAAGGAGGTCAACCTCATGGTCCTGTCTGAGCTTCTCATACTCCTCCTCTGTACACACAAACATCTCTCTATTGCAGATCAGAGTGAAGAGAAACTGCAGGCAAAAACTAAGTATACTGTAGCTCTACAAACCAAGGCAGGACAAAACAGATGCCACACATAGATATCATGAGGTTTGTTCGGAAAACGTAGAGAACGTGATGAAAAAATGAGAGCTGTCATTTCATGAGCTTTACAGAAACAGTCAAGTGAGGTGTCAGAATGAGAGACTGATACTGCATTTCAGTGCACTTAAGGCAGGTAGTTGTTTTAGAACACTGTTTGAGGGAGTTTGGATTTGCCATTCGGTGGGCAGAGGGGGGTGACGGTGAGTAGAACAGGTAACTGACAGGAGCAATGTCATTGCCTTTAGTCCTTTTACACACAGTCCATATGTATTACTTGTTAATTGACATGGTCTTGAAACATAGAGAGGCAGAGAGTGATGTGTGATAAGGTGTGATAATTGTTTTTACGAGTATAGTTAGTCCAGTAGGTGGTTGAGGTACTGTTGAGGCATTATTCTTCGCTACTTCTCATCTTACTCCTAGTTGAGGGTTAAGGATGTTTTCACCATGGTTCATTTTCTCCATCACTATCTCCTTTCAAGGAACAATCCAGTCTTATGGAATCCAACTCAACCTGTGCAACTGACATTGGGAACTCGCTGTTGTTCCAGAGCTCTCTGTGGCACCGGACAATCCCACCCCTCCCTCATAGTCCTCCCAAGGATTTATCAGCTCTTTCAGTCTGGGTCACATTCACGCTCCTCTCATGAGATATTTCAGTCTGTTACACAAAAGGCAAGAAGACTGTAATAAAGACAACTTCACATGAACAGAAAAGAAGACCTGCCACTTGTGTCATACAAAACAGCACATCTTGTTTGAATACATTCACATTGTTTTCCATACGTACTGTATGGAGGGATAATCCTAAACTGAGGTTTATATGTCCCTAGAGGCTTTGGTCAAGAAGAGTGACCCAGGTCCAAATAACAGACCTGCTTTCAATGAGAAGCAGGTAGCAGAATAGAACAGAAGATTGGAGAATGTCATATGGTGAAGCACTATACAGCGTTTTGTAAATCAGAGGATGAAAAGTCCATTTGAAAACCCCATACATACTGTAGCAAGTGTATCAAAATAATAGGATAGATATATGGAGTATTAAAAGCAGAAAAGTCATCATGACTTTACTAAGTGTATAACTTTGTGCAGTTGCCTTTCGTTGTGGAAAAGGGAGGGGGGATTCTATTTGGGGATCGTATGGGTTGATCATGTTGATGAGGATCGTCATGTTTCACAAAACGGCTGTATAATGTTCTCAAATGAAAATAAACATGCTCACAGACTAGTTGTACAACAGTGTACAGTCAACATCTATTTAAACAAAGTGATTATTATCGGTCATATTGTCCAACAGATACTATTCCCTTATTAATTCCTATGATGCTGCTTCATCCATTCAGAATCAGACTGAATACACTGGGGAGAGTGAAGGTGTAACTCAATAGTCTAAAGTGGCTTCCTCTCCCCTTCATCTGCTCTGATATAAAAACATGGGATGGATGACAGCAATATTGTTAATGCCTACAATGTATTTGCATGATTCACCAGCCCATGTTCTTTCACATCAATTCAGATGATGGTAAGGAGACAACAGGAAGGGAGCCACTTTAGACTAGTAAGATGTACCAAGAGGCCCAGCCCTGTAGTCTCCTCATGGTGTCTCCTCGTGCTCCTCGCTGATGCACTGCTCCCAGGCAGCCTTGGCTAGCTCCTCTCTGTGGCTATGGGGGGAGTGGAAGATCCTCCGAGGAAGGGGGATGGGCTGGGGCACCAGGGAGCTCAGGTCCTCCTCAGGGATGCACCCTTCCCTCAGGTAGGGCTTGGGGGGCACAGCTGGGGGCTGAGGGCGCCGGTAAGGAATGTGGTGTGGGCCGTGGAGGGGTACCTGGTGGTGGGTGGGCCCGTGGGGATGAGGGTGGCCGTCAAGGATGGCCGGTTGGTGGTGAGAGTGGGGGTGGAAGTGAGTTTGGGATTGGGGGAGGTGTGAGACAGGGTTACGGTAGTGAAAGGGTCGGACATGGTCGAGGGACTCTGGTTCTGGCCCACTGTAGTGGATGTGCAGATAGGGAGAGGCCAGGTACTCATCAGGGGTCCACAGGTGGCTGGGTAAGGGCTCCATGGCGTCATTCCGCACAGTTTGGGCATCGGGGTACTGGGCCCCAAAGTTACTCTCACTCAGAGAGGAGACCCCGCTGCTGGCACTGCCCGAGAGGGTGGAATTACTGCCCCCCAGGGCTGACTGAGGACTAGTGGGGGAGCCAGGTATGGGGTGGAGAGGAGACTGGAGGGATGGAGAGAGAGAGAAAGAGGAAGATAAGAAATGGGTTGGCATCTGTTGACCAAGTAAAGAAGATGTACCGGTACAGTATGTTGAACGGTCTGTTACCTTTCTGAGAGAGCGAACAGGCAGTGCCGGGGGTGGGTCACTGTTCTGGTGGTGGAACGCATCAAAGTGCATCAGGAAGTGGCCTAAAGCAGAGGTGAAAACAGTCATATCAGAATAAACTTCCAAAACCTCCTGTCTAGTGGACATGACAGCCAAGGGACTCTTACCCATAGATAAGGTGTATATAAATTGGTGGTACCTGGTGGGAAGGACCTGGGTGGGACAGGGGGCATGATGATGCCCCCTGTAGGTCCCTGGATGTAGGGCAATGTCTCCCTGCCCTCGCCATCTAGACTCCAGCTGCTCGGGCCACTAGGGAACACTGGGGGAACACCAGCAAACCACAGGCTCACTACAGAGCTAGGACTAAGTTCTGTCCTACTTAGGTCATTTCTCATGAACACTAGAGAACACCAGCATTTACCAATTTTAAGACAGGCATACAGTATACTCACCTTTCTCTGGCAAGCTCGTGGGAGGGTCAACACACGGCTTACAGGGGTTCACTTGCTGGAGTAAGGCACGTTGCTGATGGTTGCTCTGCAAACAGAGAGACACCAGAATCTAAAGATAACTGAAAAGGACAAGAACAAACAGTGTGTTCTGGGGGCTCAGTACCAGCCTATTTCTGCTTTGGCCAGCCTTCTTTTCTCACGCTCAGTGAACTAGCTGTCGTCTTCTCCTTAACTAACGCAGCAATGTCATCAGTTCACTTCAGTGCTATTTTAACATAGTTTGGTCTGTAATGTCAGCACCTGTCCGTTCTCAGTCATGGTGTAGTACATGGTGTTGTTGACTCTCTGGTGAGGCGGCAGCAGCATCATCACCTCCCGGTTGTGTTTGGCTTTATCCGGCAGGGACGGAGAGCCTGGGGGAGGAAGGGGGGAGAGGACAGGTCAGACAGACATCAGAGACCCATTGGGAGAATCTCAATTGGATTTGCTAAATTCTTCAGGTTCTCTTCTTCATCCTCTCCTTCCCTCCTTTTAAAAAAAAAAAGGTCAAAGATAATTGATGTGAGGAGGAAAGGAGAGGAAGCCTGGAAACAAATGCTCTTGTATGAAATGAGATTCTCCTTCTCCACTAACCCGTCAACAGGCAAATTACGTTTACAGATGAGGAATCGCGAAACATGTGTAAAGTGGTAAAAATAAATGTTGCTAGTTGTGCCAGACATTTTATAGTAGATAAAAATATAAGTAGCATTATGTTAACGTGCGAATGCTTTTCTCCTCCGATAAAACATGAGATGATTCAAAAGGGGGTTTGGCAGATTTCACATCTCTTTCGAATAGGATACATTTGCGTATCCAAGGCCAAAGGAGGCTTTCAAGGAGAGGAGCAAACTCCTCGGTTCGCCAATTAACAAATTGACTCTCCTACATATGGTGACCATTTATCGGTTCCCAGCTCACGGAGGAGTCGAGGAGAGGACAGACTTTTCCCCCATTCATACATTGGAAGTACACTGACTAACAGTAAAATAGGCTCATATCACAACCATGAACATAAGTTTAAAATGGATGCTTACAGATCTGTTAGGGATCCCTGTTTGCCAGAAATAATTAAAGCAAAGCATGAAAACCATTATCAGAGATATTTGATCTGATGTTCTACAGTATCTAAGCTTGCTAATACTGCTGTTTCTCAGCACAACATGTCAGGTAAAATATATAGGACCAGTCAAAAGATTGGACACACCTCATTGCAGGGTTTTCTTTATTTGTTAGTGAAGACATCAAACCTATGAAATAACACACATGGTATTTACCAAAAAAGTGTTAAACAAAACAAAATATATATGTTATATTTGAGATTCTTCAAAGTAGCCACCCTTTGCCTTGATGACAGCTTTGCACACACTTGGCATTCTCTCAACCAGCTTCATAAGGTAGTCGTCACCTGGAATGCAGTTCAATTAACATATCCTTCTTAATGTGTTTGAGCCAATCAGTTGTGTTGTGACAAGGTAGGGGTGGTATACAGAAGATAGCCCTATTTGGTAAAAGATCAAGTCCATATTATGGTAAAAACGGCTCAAATAAGCACAGAGAAACAACAGTCCATCATTACTTTAAGACATGAACTTCGAAAGTTTTTTCAAGTGCAATCGCAAAAACCATCAAGCTCTATGATGAAACTGGCTCTCATGAGAACCACCACAGGAAAGGAAGACAGAGTTACCTCTGCTACAGAGGATAAGTTCATTAAAGATAACTGCAGCTCAGATTGCAGCCTAAATAAATGCTTCACAGAGTTCAAGTAACAGACACATCTCATCATCAACTGTTCAGAGGAGACTGCGTGAATCATGCCTTCATGTTCGAATTGCTGCAAAGAAACCACTACTAAAGGATACCAATAATAAGAAGAGACTTGCTTGGGCCAAAAAATATGAGCAATGGATATCAGACTGGTTGAAATCTGTCCTTTGGTTTGAGTACAAATTTGAGATTTTTGTCTTTATGAGAAGCAAAGTAGGTGAACTGATGATCTCTGCATGTGTGGTTCCCACCATGAAGCATGGAGGAGGTGGTGTGATGGTGCTTTGCTGGTGGCACTGTGATTTATTTAGAATTCAAGGCACACTTAACCAGTATGGCTACAATGGTATTCTGCAGTGATATACCATCCAATCAGGTTTGCGCTTAGTGGGACAATCATTTGTTTTTCAACAGGCTTTTTCAAAGGGTGGCTACCTAAAATCAAAAATATATTTTGATTTGTTTAACACTTTTTTGTTTACTACATGATTCCATGTTTGCTATTTCATAGCTGTAATGTCTTTACTTTTATTCTACAATGTAGAAAATAGTAAAAAATAAAGAAACTTTTGACTGGTACTGTACATTGTTGAGAATGTTAAATGTACAACTGGCCAAGAACATGATAATGATGAGTTGGAAGTATTTACTGCCTGGTGCAGGTGACACTCACCTCTGGCACTAGATGGGGCAGAGTTAATAACCTGGGAGGAGGTGGACCGAATGGAGCTCAGACTGGAGGAGGAGGGGCTTGGCTGTAAAATAATACATATGTTCATTCACATATCTTCAAAACATACAAAACCTGCATGTGTGTGTATTCATTCCACCCACCTCCATGTGAGCCGTGTCCTCAGGGTGCTCTCCCAATAGGCCGTCTGTCAGGATGACCAGGTTTCCTCCTGCCTCGCTGGAGGTGTGAGAAGAGAGAGAGGAGGAGGACTGACGGATAGAACCCTGCAGGTTCATAGGGCTGCAGAGAGAGAATCATATTCTAATCTCACAGATTACTGTAGCATCTCTTTTTTGCAAGTTAAATCTTATACAATATGTGACTGACCTGTGTCTGTGAATCAGACGGACACTTTCTGGGCTCATGTGGCTGTGAGTGGTCAGGATGCCTCTGGGATTGTTGACTCCAGTGCTGGCTGCTGGCAACCCCTGCTGGGCCACATATAAACACTGCTCTGAATAATCACTCTGACTGCACACACACACACACACACCAACTCATTAGGACACACAAACAGAAGAGTATGTAGAACCACTCACCTGATGTAAACCAGTCCTCATCATGTGGAACTGATCTATCAGCTTTTTGTGCAGGGGACGCATTTCTGGGTGCACCAACTTCTCATGGACGGCCAGCCCCACTCCAAGGATGTGAACCTGTGACAATGAAACGACACGTAGGAAAGATATGGTTTCTGTCTTCTATACCCATATACACTGTGTGGACCACTGGCCAGTGACGAGTTAAGAGCTTTGTCTGACCTGTTCCTGCATCAAGTCTTTGAGCTGAGTGATCTTCTCTGTGTCCTCTGTGTGGCTGTTCATGTAGTCCTTTTCAAAGAACGCCTGTGGAGGAGGAATATAGGATATGAATGCATTACATGGCAGATAACAATATATGTTCTGGAAGTTAGTTACCAAAGTATCCATTCAAATCCACCGACCAACCAACCCCCATCTCCCTCCCTTCCCTTAGTACCTCCTGGTATCTGGCAATGCCCCCATTGACGGCAGCGTCTATGACCCCGTTGAGCAGCATGCTGAGGGGGTTAATGTTGCCATGGTGCTGTCTGTTCTGGTACTGGCTAATCAGGGTCCGCAGCTCCTGGGTCTTATTCTCCACCACGTAGATGGCATTCTCCAGAGGGCTCACCTCCAACTGCACACACACACACACACACACGCACGCACACACACACACACACACACAGTACCGTCAGAAAGTATTCAGACACCTTCACTTTTTCCACATTGTTACGTTACAGCCTTATTCTAAAATGTATTAAATAAAAAATAATAATCTACGCACAATACCGCATAATGACGAAGCCAAAACAATGTATTTGCAAATGTATTAAAAATAAAAAAACAGAAATACCTTATTTACATAATTATTCAGACCCTTCGCAACGAGACTCGAAATTGAGCTCAGGTGCATCCTGTTTCCATTGATAACCCTTGAGGAATTGTCTGTAGAGCTCCGAGACGGGATTGTGTCGAGGCACAGATCTGGGGAAGGGTAACAAAAAATGTCTGCAGCATTGAAGTTGCCCAACACAGTGGCCTCCATCATTCTTAAATGGAAGAAGTTTGGAAGCGCCAACACTCTTCCTAGAGCTGTCCGCCCGGCCAAACTGAGCAATCAGGAGAGAAGGGCCTTGGTCAGGGAGGTGACCAAGAACCCGATGGTCACTCTGACAGAGCTCCTCTGTGGAGATGGGAGAATGTTCCAGAAGGACAACCATCTCTGCAGCACTCCACCAATCAGACCTTCATGGTAGAGTGGCTAGACGGGAGCCACTCCTCAGTAAAACGCACGACAGCCTGCTAGGAGTTTTCCAAAAAGGCACCTAAAGGACTCAGACAATGAAAAACAACATTCTCTGGTTGGCCTGAATGCCAAGCATCACGTCTGGAGGAAACCTTGCACCATCTCTAAGGTGAAGCATGGTGGTGGCAGCATCATGCTGTGGGGATGTTTTTCAGCGGCAGGGACTGCAAGATTAGTCAGGATCAAGGGAAAGATGAACGGAGCAAAGTACAGAGAGATCCTTGATGAAAACCTGCTCCAGAGCGCTCAGGACCTCAGACTGGGGGCGAAGGTTTATCGTCCAATAGGACAACAACCCTAAGCACACAGCCAAGACAACGCAGGAGTTGCTTTGGGATAAGTCTCTAAATGTCCTTGAGTGGCCCAGCCAGAGCCCGGACTTGAAACTCTTCAAACGTCTCTGGAGAGACCTGAAAATAGCTGTGGAGCAACATTCACCACTTCCAACCTGACAGAGTTTGAGAGGATCTGCAGAGAAGAATGGGAGAAACTACCCAAATACAGGTGAGTCAAGCTTGTGGCAACATACCCAAGAAGACTCGAGGCTGTAATCGCTGCCAAAGGTGCTTCAACAAAGTACAGAGTAAAGGGTCTGAATACTTATGTAAATGTGATATGTTTTATTTATAAAAAAAATATATTAAAAAAAATAATAATAATTAAAAACAAGTGTAGCGAAATGCTTGTGCTTCTAGTTCTGACAAAGCTAGATTACTTGTTGGTTATTACTGCAAACAATTCCAAAACTACTACCTTATAGACACAAGTGTAAGGGGATAAAGAATATGTACATAATATATACCAGAGTGCAGTATGTACCAGAGTGCAGTTTTCTGCACCAGAATGGCTAGATAATGCTAACAACAATTATAGTCGATTTTTGATTCAAGCTTCTTGGAAAAAGCTGCATCGATCATGTAAATGGACAAACGTCTGTGTATTCAAACTATGCGACACAATGAGAAGTTAAGAAGAACAGGATCACAAGCAGTTTAAGAGTTGGCTTTTACTTAGGGGCACGATGGGAAGGAACGTTCAGCTAACTGAACTATAAGGAGCTTGCAGAGGTAATTTTTTATTTAATTTCACCTTTATTTAACTAGTCAAGTCAGTTAAGAACTAATTCTGATTTACAATGACGGCCTACTTGTAAAGCCCCCCCGGCCAAACCCTCGCCTAACCCGGACGAAGCTGGGCCAATTGTGCGCAGTCCTATGGGGCTCCCAATCATGGCCAGTTGTGATACAGCCCGGGATCGAACCCAGATCTATAGTGACACCTCTAGCACTGAGAAGCAGTGCCTTAGACCGCTTGCCACTCGGGAGGCCCAAGTTATGATGCTTTACTTGCTGAGCATATAGAAGTTTCTACTGTCTTCTCCGGGATGTCAAAAATCAATTCAAAATGATTTGATTGCTTCCATTGCATCATCCATGAATAGTAAGGCACTGCATCAAATGTTTTGAGCTCCACCTGTTGAGCTAAACAAATATTCTAATAATACTTTTTTGCATGTTATTTCGGCATTAATACATGTTACATATCGGATTGCAAACAAAATTGGTTGAGTTAATAAATCTGCATACAAACATGGTCTCTTTTTTGCTTTCTTGAGTAAGGCAGCTCCAAAATGTTGGTGTTTCAGCTTAGCTCAGTGCTCTCTGTGGTGGAGGGGCAGCCAGCGTAAAATACAGAGCGTAGGGGCTGGCAATCTTCTAGTTGCAGCGTGATTGGCTCAGCGTTCTGTCACCCATGGTGACACTACGTCACCGCAAAATCTACAGGGAGAGCTAGAAAGTTCAAGCCCCCTTGGGTGTTGCCATAGAGTTCAATTAGAAGTGCCCATCCAAGAAAGGTCATTAGCCACAGAAAAAATGATGTCAAATATTGTCATATTATATCAACCATAGCTTTGATTGGACAGATCATGTCAACATCATACTTTCAAAATCTTAGCTAGCAAGCTAGACAAGCAGTCATCATCATGAATCACGTCTACAATGTACTGGCAAATCCTTTTCAATCTTTTCAATCAAATTATAGATAAAACATATCGGTGCTCATCGGCCATTGCACATAAACATTACACAACAAGTTGGAAATCACAAATTACACAATGAGTGGATTGGAAGGAATCAGCTGCAGGCGTTGCAAAGCAATCCCTTTCTTGCTTCCCCTGCCTGCTATTTGGTGAAAAGGGTGTGTGGTCCAAGTCTGGGTTTAAGGGTCTCTTTTCCAAGCTTAAAAGTATAAACATTCACACGCAACACCATGTGCCAGAAAAGGTTGAATACATAGGCCATGCTGTCAATCCAGCATGACTTCTGCCACAACTGGGTCTCTGAAAACTGAGAAAATACATCCAACTCCGAATTCCAAGTTGGGAACTTGGGCCTCTTTCTATAGCGCTGACCTGAAGATCACTGACGTTATGATTCAGCTTTTTTTGAGTTCCTAGTTGTCTTGAAAGAACCATAAATCCAGAAAATGCCCGACTTTGATGACAAGGTTTCATGACAAAATTAGCGAGAGAAAGCAAATGACGTAATATGCCAGGGAGAAAGCAAATGACGTAGTATGCCAGGGAGAAAGTAAATGATGTAATATGCCAGGGAGAAAGCAAAGAAAGTAATACTAAGTATATGTTGATTTTGACATGAGATGTTTCTAAGTAGACCCATGTGGGACATATGTATTACCAGACAAGGAAAAACTCCAGGCCCCAGTGGGGAAAAAAATTCCCCACCACAGTCTGCTCGCAGATGTCAGTTATCGTCAGGTACATGGATGATCAGGGCTTGATTCATCCACTGACATTGTTCCATTGTTTCCTCTCCAAGCATTGTGAGCAAACCTGTCAATTGTCTCTCATTACTGTACACAAAAACTATCACATTATTACACACGTAAATGATTTTACTCCTTGCTTGGACTAACTCATTCTTAGCTCTATTGTCTAACTGTGTAGTGTGTCGTGTTATTGTTTTTTGTCTTCCCAGTCAAGTCCTGTCCTCAGTGGAAGAGTTGACCTCTTCAACACCATCCATCCATGATGAGCCTGTCCTGCACTGAAGCCTATGAACATCTCAACCCCTGTTCTGCACTGAAGTCGAGCCTCTGAACACCTCAACTCATGCCTCATACCCTCATTCAATCACTGCTCTTGATCCCTTCCCAACACTGCAAGTAGCCCTCTCATTCCCATTCCCTATAATATTGTACTATAAAATGTCTTTATTAAATGCTTTAGTTAAAAATAATTAGTATTCGCCGATTTTAGAAACACACTTTGTCGACTCCGTACGGTCCGCTCCTATACCGTGGGTCTCCCATCCTCCTTTTAAGTCACCAGCCTACACTGGTGTACGCGACCAATAAACTTAGATTTTGATTCGACACAAATCATGCACTCGCTTGCATCATTTCCCTGAGGCGTCTGATGTCACAGTGTGAGATGACAGTTTATGACGCCAGTGCTCCTCACCAGTTCTCTCCTCTCCACCTCAGCCCAGCGGGAGATGCCAGGGAGAGGACGAGACAGAATCAGGGTGGTTCTCTCGATCCACAGGCTCTGAAGACACACACAAAACACTTCTGTATAGTAATTATACACAGCTTGTATCAACAGACAATTTTAGTTACATTCTATTCTAATTCCTTCCACACACACACATACCCTGAACTCATTCTCCCTGTCCTTGGGTCCCTTGTGGAAGGGTCTGTCATAGTGAAAGCGAGTGACATTGTTAATGCGGTAGAAGCTCTTGATCCTCTCGGGTACGCGCTCCAGCTGAGGCACGTCAGTGATGTCTGACACTGGGGTAACCGCATAGATCTGCAGGTCTGAGGCCAGGTGTTAAGGAAAACACACCCAAATATACTGACAGTTGAGTTGACAGACACAACACACAACACATTGACCATGGTTAGGATACACTGAACATCACTTTGTAGGAGGGCGTCATCTGGTTGGTTGGGGTGCTGCATGGCAATGGCATGTGGGAATTCTCCCAGCATCCTTTGCTGAAAGTCCTCCAGTCGTTCATAGTTATATCCCCGGCAAACAAACTCCTTATTCTGGAGAGAGAAGGGTTGTCATCCAACTGATACGTAAAACCAGTTCAATATAATTTAGATAAAAGATTGTGTGTTCATCTCACCCTGAGGAAAAAAGGAAACTTCCTGCCATAGAAGCCCATCCTAAAGAACTCTGGTTCAATCCTCTGCTGTTCTATGATGTTGTCATAGTACGCAGCCTCCATTTTCTATAAAATACAAAAATACTTGATTCAACTCTAAGAGAGCATCTTGAGCTTTTATCAGCAACCCACATCAATGAGGTTCCCTTGATCATAGGGCTCATAAGGTTTTTGGTAATTCATCAGTCTGTTGCAATGTGAATACATTTCCACATTGTGAGGAATTTATATTCAATTCCATTCTACTTACTTTCCATCTTCGTGATGATGAGTAGTCACTGGGGGATAAAGGAGAGAGCGAGAGAGCGAGGGAGAGAAGACAGTGCTGGGTTGTCAGACAGACTCACCCGTATCCAGCTCAGGCTCTGGTAGTCATATAAGGTTTCATACTGGAAAGCCAGTTCCCGGCAGAGTGATATTCCATATTCCCAACACTGGAAAGAGATAAACAGACAGCTCTCACACATATGGAATCTCTTAATACATGTTTACAATATCCTGTCTATTGAACATCATTCTCATGAGGATTTGAAGGGGAAAATGTTGGATTTCCAGAATTGAACAGCCATCAACGACATCATGAACATCGAGAAGTGTTTCGACTTGAGATTCTGACTTGAGATGTTTCTAAGTAGACCAATGTGGGACTTATGTAAAATAATATGTTTGATTTGAGTGTCTCACATGAAACACTACCCAAAGTGACTGGACATAGCCTGACCTGCATTCCCCTTGTTGTTTAACTTAGCTTGACTTGATTTAGCTTGGCTTGCCTTTCCCTTGTTAAAGTAGTGGAGCACTTTGCGGCTGAGGCCCTCTTTGCGTTGCCACTCGCTCTGTGTGGGGTAGTGGAGGAACTCTCTGAGGGGTCGGTCCTCCCAGTGCAGCAGCTCCCAGTACAGCAGCAAGGTAAATGCAGCCTCTGGTGGTGGGGAGGACACAGAGGTCAAAGGTCACCACGATTAACCATCATTGACTTCACATGGTAGTCCTGACGATCACAGGGTTCTATGCAGTGTGAGCACGTTGAACGTGTTATATACATCCCAACCAGTTACCCGTGTAGTCCTCTGCATGCAGGTGCAGGTCACACAGCTTGTGGATGTAGCGTATGTACATGTCCTCCTTGTTGATCTCTGATTTGTAGAAGTTCTGGGGAGGACAGACAAATGGAAGCAACACATCACTACATGGACATACTGTAGCACACACGGGTATTATTATCTGGCCATAACTGAGGTACTGTCAAGGTTCAAACATCAAATGCCTCACCATGAGGTTGGAAGAACCACCCATTTTCTTGTTCTCCATCTCATCTCCTTTCATACAGTCCCTAAAAGCAGAGCAGGTTTGTAAAGTCCCATCTCTACAGTACATCCCTGAATCAATAGTCAATGTTAGGATATTAACATGTTGTTTGTAATCTGTAATCCAGTCGATCAGTAGTAATAACACCTGTAGTCTAGCAAGCGCTCCATCAGTCTCGTGACGGAGGTGACAAACGAAATGCCTGTCTCTCTCCATGTTTCCTGCTCAATTTTTTCCAGTAGGCTAAAAGACAGAGACAGACAAGCTCTATGTTACTTATGCACAGTAACATTGGACATGGAACTGTAAGCACTGGTATGTTTGAAAGGACCGTGATAGTGGTAGAGCTATAACTTACCTGGGGTAAGGCCCAAACAACTGGGTCCTGAATGGCACAGCAGAAAGACCCAAGAGAAGTCAGAAGCATAGAAAATAACAGTAGTGCAGCACACTCAAGTAACAATTTGGCACTGAGTATGAATAGAAGACGGAGGTTGTTGGTGCTTACAGCAGGCCAAAGAGCTCTCTGTGATTGCCGTCCCCTTTCCCATCAGCCACCATACTCTCCAGCTTGTCCATCAACTCTGCTTCCACCTACACAACATAGATGTTGGTGTATAAGCAATCAATCACCACAACATTTTCCTAGACACTTATAGCAGTAAAATCATAGATCCATAACATAGTTCTGATATTGGGTGATAACCTGTAGTAATACAAGGCCTTACAAAGGATGAGTGGTGTCACGCAGCAGGGGACATTACTGACCAGCTTAAAGTTGCCATTCTTCCTCTGCTCCCAGTCCATCATGTCATGGAAGATGGGGATCATGATATTCCGGACTTCGCTCTGAGGCACCAGCGTCACTCCCAGGAACGGACCCATCATTCCAGGGATAAAGTGAGGCTTATTCTCACCTAGCGCACACAGAGAAGTTAGAAACACACACGACATTATCCGTGAAGGCTAGAACGACAAGACAATTGATTAGGAATGTAGTGTTATCTTACCAAGCTTCTGCCACATGCTGAAGAGCTCATAGGCCATCATCACCCTCATATCTCCATACCTGCAGAGAATGTACATGGGGAGAATGTGGAGAATACTAGCTACTGAGTGACCACACATAGGTAGATGTGGGAAATATGTCTTTAAACTATATATTTCCTGAGTGTTTCAGGATATAATTGATGGACATTGAACAGAGGTCCTTACTTGTCCAGGACTTTCTTCCTCTTGGCCTGGGTCAAGGGCTCCAACTGCAGACTGGGCTGGTTGATGTACAGGACCGTCAGGCTGAAGAAGGAATTCCACACCTGTACAGAGAACACACATACACAACACATACAAACATCAAATCGTATTTTGATTCCAATAAAGTTCTAACTACTGTATACACCTTTTTATTGGCCCCTTGGAAACCTGATGGTGAACTCTCTAGGCATAATCCAGGTTGGACAAAAAAAAAAAAAAATCAGCCACATTGGATTGGAGACAGATCAGAGAAGAACAGCATACATGGTTAGGAAACCATGTACAGAAATAAAGACAGCCCTTCGTAAACAGAGAAAGACATGGAAAGAGCAGCAGGTTCGGGGTTGACTTCTCCGGGATAGTGAAGGCTCTCTTGTTTACTTGCTTACTGCTCTTGTTCAACATGACACTTCTCGTTTCTCTACAGAGGCACACCTTGAAGTCAAAATCCGCCTCTGAGAAGTTCTTGTGTAACGCTGGAGACAGGTACTGTGTTGTCGCCACAATGACACTGCAGAAGGAAACAGCAAAACGTTATGATAAAAATAGATGACGCAACAGCTACACTAATGTCACATGCGATCAGAGTCAGGAGAGTGTCATCTCATGTTTGGATATGTTCCCTTATCTCATATAGGAGGCAATATGAAGGCAGTGTTATAGGTCCTCTGAGTCAGACTTACTGACTGGTCAGTAGCCTCATGACACTCCAGTCTCGGGGGAAGATGGTGAGCTTCATCAGGTTCCGGAACACGCAGAAGATCTTCAACAGGAACTCCTGGAAGACAATTAATTAGCTGGTGTTGGGTACATGATCTACATACTATAGCTCAACCCCAAGTTCCTCTGTCAGACTAAGACTGACACAGCAGCACTCACCTTGAGTTCCTCTTTGCTGTGGAAGTTGTTGAGCAGGTGGTGGAAGTGGATCTCTGACATCTGTCTGAGTAGAGACAGCAGAGTGGACACATACTCCCCCTGGACAGGCAGAAACCCACCCATATTAGAGAGGTTACATGCATTACGAAATATATACAGTGTCTGTTCCATGTAGTGAATAAAGATCCAGCCAGACAGGGTAGGAGAGGAGAATCGCTGACCGTGATCTCAGCGGTGCACTGGGGACAGCGCTGCCCCCTAGCTGTCTCCAGAGACTGAGACTTGGACATGATGGACAACAGAGTCTGGAGCAGAACATCCAACAGGCTCTCCACCATCATCTCTACCTCCTCCTGCACAGAAGACTCCTAGGAAGAGAGGGAGAGAGAAACAGAGAGAAGGAGAGAAGTCATGGAGGAGACAGGTGAAGACCGAGATAGAAGGGGAGACAAAATGGTGGGAGCGATGAGCAGTGGCAGAGGTAGAGAAGAAGAGAGAGACAGGGAATTTAATGAATAATTCATGTATTTGCATAAGCTGCTTGACAGACCATTTAAAAGATAAATGCATCCCTCAACATGAAGTGCCCTACATAATAATGCCTTGACAATAATGTCTAAACAATGACATGGTGTTATGCTTGCCTTAACAAGCCTTGACAGTGTATAACGTTTTACCAACTACTCAGTCGTCTCATATTTAATTCCATTTGAAACAGGAAATGTGAAAAAATGTTTAGCTAGGATTACTAGGTACAGCAGATGTACTAGTAACCAGTTATGGTACAGAAAAGTAGCCGCTAACCACTGATACAAGGTCAGATATAATTGAATCCCCCTAATGATTAGGCCTGGGGGTAGTGTAATCTGATCCTTGATCTGTAGTTAAGGGCATATTCTTCCAACCCTTACAGCTACAGTAGATTCAGTGGTGATATACCATAGAGCTGGTCTTGATGATGGAGAAGATGCTGGTGAGGATTCCTGAGCAGATCAGCAGCTCCCTCTGCTGGCGTAGGTGCAGGTGGATGTGATGCAGGACCACCGGCAGCAAGATACTACGAGACTCTGAGGGGGAGAGAGAAGGAAGGAGAGGGGGAGAGAGTGGGAGGGAGGGAGTATGGAGAGCGAGTGAGATGGGGAGAAAGTGAAGGATCAAATGTAGAAAGATATTTAACCAGCTTTAACCCTTGACCTTTAGATTTTTTTTGACCCAGTTACACCTTCTATTAAATTCCCACTTTGGGAGCAACAAAGTGTTCACAGACACATTTAGTGTAAGTTAAGTTGTCCGGTAGTCTTACCAGGGAAGAAGAAGAGCCTGCTATCGACGGTGCGGGCGATGGACTGCAGTTTGACCACGTCCATAGACTGGCCGATGTCCACCGTACTGGGCATGCTCCCCAGCGTGCCCCGGACGTACTCAGCCACCTCCTGCACTGTGAACATCTGCAGCAGCTCGTCAAAAATGTCTGGGAAACTGTTCAACAACGCCGCCTGACAGGGTCAAGTCGAAGAGAGAAGAAGGGAGTGAGAGGGAGATAGAGGAACCGACAGACAGAGGGAGACAGACCGACAAAGAGAGAAGGGCAGAGAGAGAGGAGCAGGTCTTTAGATCATTCGTATTCCTCCATTCTATAAATGACACTATGCCATCGGTAAGGTAGTTATAGTAACATCCATACAGGGTGCGTAAAAGAGACAAATCGTAAAATGTCCTATACAAAGAAGACAAACAAAAACAGGGCGGGTCCATACTCGCAAACTCTTGCTTAAACCGGAGGTTTTGTATATGTATAAATCTCCGGTTTCAGTAAGAGTTCTCAAGTATGGACCTGGCAGTGTGACGCATATCTGATTGCGGGAGGTTCACAAGCTGACAGAGAGCAACTGCTGCACTGGGTCACCAACACAAGGTGGCACTGTGACTTACTGAGACAGGAGAGACCCCTGGAGCATGACTACCATAGAAAGGCATGCAGTTGATCACACCCCTAAACTGTCCAAGAGCAAGCCAAGGATGGGCCAACAGTAAAAGGAGGGATCAGAGCAAAAATACAATTATACAAATGACAAATGCATTACATGCAAGCAACAGATAGACAAATCAGTGCATTTTGACCGGTCTTCTATGTAGAAGAGGAGGACAATACCCAGGGTCAAGAACTATAACATTTCAGCCTTCTGGCATAAAGAAAAGCTAAGTTATATACAGACAGACATGACGTCTTGATGTTCTGACCTGTGTGAAGACGAGGGTCTCAGAGCTGCGGCTGTCCAGACTCAACACAAAGCGGATGGACTGGAAGAGTTCCTGGATGCTGGCTCTGAACTGGTCCTCCTCCATACCACAGGTCGCCCGCGAGTACAGGATCCGAGACTGGACAATGAACTTAAACAGGTACTCCAAAGCCTGCAGGGTGGACAGAGGACGGAACAAGTTACAATTACCTGTAAAATACCATTCGTTTATATGATGTGTTCTGTTGTGTTGTGTCAAGTCATATTTCCTTTCATCTATATGTTGCATGTTTGGTAAAGAAAAGCATGTTGGGAGTGTAACCGTTTTAAGTTTTGTCCAGACCTCCTCTCATGTCCCGATGTGAGCTTTACCTTCATGGCCTCTTGGATGTGGTCCTGTCTGACAACCTCAGCAGAGCGGTCCATGTACCACTTCAGACAGCGGATTAGCTCTCTACAAGAAGACAGAGGAAAAAAAGTGTGTAAAACATGGGGGATCCCATGGCCATATAAGACAAACAAAATGCACAATAGCGTCATACTATATTTCTGTATTATTGCAGAGAGCAAGACAAATCTTGTATAATACGTTATGAGCAAAACAAAAACTGCTATGGCTTCCACTCAGCTACATGATACTGACATCAAGACCTCTCAAACAATAGAAGCAGTTTAAATGGTATACGTGGCACATTACTTGTAGGCCAGAGCTCCTGCAAAGTGGTTCTGTATGTAGGCCTCCATAACAGGCCGGAAGTGGTAGAAACGACTGTCCCTGAGAAGGTTGATGATAAACACCTGAGGGCAAAAAGACAGACAGAGGAAAACAAAAGATAGGTTTTAGCCATAATGGAGAAAATTAGATTATGATGTAGTCACACACATGCAGGCATTCACACATGTAGTAACACATACACAATATTCCATTACATTGAATGAGGTTGATCTCTCCATCTTGACCTACCAATGACTGGAAAACCAGTGGTCCGTATTTATCGGTGTTGTCATCCAGGAGACAAAACAGTGTATCCAGGACATCTCGTAGGAACTGCAGGAGAGAGGAGCCAGCTCAATCATTTCATCATCATAGTTCCCCATAAATATGTCTAGTCACAGATCTGTTAGTGTTTGGCCAAACAGTCAGGAGGGGTTTTTCCTAGATGCATGTATTGATTGACTAAAAGAGTGTTGCCTTGACAATCTCCTCTCCATTGATGTGGCGTAGTCTGCCCAGGATGTCCAACACCCGGTCAGTGTGGGCTTTCCAGTTCAGTAGGGCCAGGAGGTCCACTGGAAACAGAATAGAATAAACATAAATACATGTAAAGCTCTGGCTAATGGCTGAGGCTAGGACAGTCAAAGCTCTGTTATAGCGCTGTGTGAGTGTGGTGAGATGCACAGTGCAGTGAGTTGGCCATACCGTTCTGGGTGAGCTTGGTGGAGCAAAGCTGTGTGGAGACCCAGAAGGTCTCCTTGGGGTTCCTCTGGAAGGGCAGGGTGGAGGGCAGGTTGGGGCAGCTGTTGAAGTCCTCCTTACAGCAGGGCATGCTCAGGTACAGGCCCTGGTTACTGAACGTTGTATTCTCATCACACTGGGGAACAGAGGCACAACATAGACACATGTTAGATAGAAATGGCAGAGAATAATGTAGAATAGCTGCTATATGCAAGCATTGGTGCAAGTTAGTGTGACCCCACCTTATAGACATAGAGCTCATGGCTCTCATCTGATAGCGTGGTCCCATCCTCCCTCATCAAAGGAGTGAAGGAAAAACCAAACAGCTTCTTCTCCCCTTTGTCTTTAGCTGAGGAGAGACAAAGGCATTACCGAATAGTTTATACCATCTACACAGCATAGACAACACCATACACAATTCTGTATTGCTATCAAGTTCATAACAATAATATTTTAAGTCATGTTGACCTACTGGAGCAGTGTCTGAACTCGAAGCGCAGGTGTGATCCTCTGAAGCGGTCTATGGGGATGGGTAGTTTGATCATCTCACTCCAGCGAGGGCTGTTGTTGTGGTAGAGGACAAAGGACCGGTGCTCACTTGTGTTTGGCTCCCCACTACCCAGACTGATACAGTCCTGGTGGTGGGAACAGAGAGAGGACAGGTACTCTTAATTTGATCACTGTTTTGCGGCGGCAAATGTTCCTGCGTATCAGCAAATTTAAATGAGCCCTGTGATTTAGATGCCGTATGTTCACTGATTTAGATACGGTCTCTTTCTCACCATGCAGGGGCAGTCAAGTAATTCAGACCAGTGCCAGCTGTCAAGTCTATTCAAAATGCAGCCATACAGTAGACTACACCTAACCTATCAAAACTACTCACACACAGGCCTAATACCAGATGTAAAGAAAATATGAAATTCAGAATAGTGAGGCAGCCTTTGGAATGGAAAAAAAAAGAAGAAAAAAAAAGCCCAAGATATTTTAGATCTACAGTATACCCTGAGTGTACAAAACATTATGAACACCTTCCTAATATTGAGTTGCACCCCCTTTTGCCCTCAGAACATTCTCAATTCTTTGGGGCATGGACTCTACAAGGTGTTGAAAGCTTTCCACAGGGATGCTGGCCCATGTTGACTCCAATGCTTAAAAACTCAGCAAACAAAAGAAATGTCCCTTTTTCAGGACACTGTCTTTCAAAGATAATTCGTAAAAATCCAAATAACTTTACAGATCTTCATTGTAAAGGGTGTTAACACTGTTTCTCGTGCTTGTTCAATGAACCATAAACAACAAATGAACATGCACCTGTGGAACGGTCGTTAAGGCACAGTTATGAAAACATAGGACACTAAGGAGGCCTTTCTACTGACTCTGAAAAACACCAAAAAGAAAGATGCCCAGGGTCCCTGCTCATCTGCGTAAACGTGCCTTAGGCATGCTGCAAGGAGGCATGAGGACTGCAGATGTGGCAAGGGCAATAAATTGCAATGTCTGTACTGTGAGACACCTAAGAAATCGCTACAGAGAGACAGGAAGGACAGCTGATCATCCTCGCAGTGGCAGACTACGTGTAACACCTGCACAGGATCGGTATATCTGAACATCACACCTGCGTGACAGGTACAGGATGGCAACAACTGCCCAAGTTATACCAGGAACGCATTATCCCTCCATCAGTGATCAGACTGTCGGCAATAGACTGAGAGAGGCTGGACTGAGGGCTTGTAGGCCTGTTGTAAGGCAGGTCCTCACCAGACATCACCAGCAACAACATCGCCTATGGACACAAACCCACCGTCGCTGGACCAGACAGGACTGGCAAAAAGTGCTCTTCACTGACAAGTTGCGGTTTTGTCTCAACAGGGGTGATGGTCGGACCCTTGTTTATCGTCGAAGGAATGAGTGTTACACCGAGGCCTGTACTCTGGAGTGGGATGGATTTGGAGGTGGAGGGTCCGTCATGGTCTAGGGCAGTGTGTCACAGCCTCATCAGACTGAGCTTGTTGTCGTTGCAGGCAATCTCAACGCTGTGCATTACAGGGAAGACATCATCCTCCCTTATGTGGTACCCTTCCTGCAGGCTCATCCTGACATCACCCTCCAGCATGACAATGCCACCAGCCTTACTGCTCGTTCTGTGTGTGATATCCTGCAAGACAGGAACGTCAGTGTTCTGCCATCGCCAGCGTAGAGCCCGGATCTCAATCCCATTGAGCACGTCTGGGACCTGTTGGATCGGAGGGTGAGGGATAGGGCCATTCCCCCCAGAAATGTCAGGGAACTTGCAGGTGCCTTGGTGGAAGAGTGGGATAACATCTCACAGCAAGAACAGACAAATCTGGTGCAGTCCATGAGGAGGGGAGATGCACTGCAGTACTTAATGCAGCTGGTGGCCACACCAGATACTGACTGTTACTTTTGATTTTGACCCCCCCCCCCCCTTTGTTCAGGGATACACTATTCAATATCTGTTAGTCACATGTCTGTGGAACTTGTTCAGTTTATGTCTCAGTTGTTGAATCTTGTCATGTTCATACAAATATTTACACGTTAAGTCTGCTGAAAATAAACGCAGTTGACAGTGAGAGGACGTTTATTTTTTTCCTGAGTTTACAATGAGTGAGAAAGTTACAGGCACACGAATATCATAACAACCCCCCCCCCCCCCCCCCCCCCCAAAAAAAAAATGTATCGGGGGTAAGATATTTGTGCGTCTAACTTTCTCATTCATTATTATTCACGGTTCATTCAGGACTATCTGTAATCATAATAGCATCAACATTAATGTAGAAGAAGTGTTTAGAAACATACTCTATTCTTATTTATAATAAAAGTGACTCCAAAATTACAATACATTATTTATATTGGGCACAAAACAATCTGAAACACAACCAAAGTGTGTTAACTGGCGCCCAGTGGACCTGCAGTTAAGGCTCGCACACATGCACAGAATTTGGATATAGCTTTTGTCTGTCAGTCGTTCAGGGCGCTGTGTTTTAGGTAGCACCTGCTGTAGGTGCCTGACTACCGCCATTTGTCTTGCGGTTCCACATGTAAAATCAGTGTGCACTCTGTTTGCAAATTACATTCAGAGGTGCTAAGTACTCTTGACCAGCAAACAATATTGGTGTGTCTGAGCCCTAAGGTACAATGTTGGTACGGTAGTGCATTGTATATAAACACTGCTTACAGCTGCCCCCTGGCAGTGATTCTACATATTTCTTCAGATGATCAATTCCTCATGCTGTAGGATTATTTTCCTCCTGTGACGAAATGGGTCAAATAAAGATTCAACATCTGTAGCTGGATGGATAAATAAATGGATGGATGTATAATGGTGTTATAGTCTATCAAATTATCGAAATAAAAAATCCCAAACTACGACAAACCAACAGAAATATTCTCTCTTACCTTGAGTGTGTCCCCATCAGCGTAAAGCACATAGACAGTGACCTCAATGTTTTTCTGGACACTCTTGCCCCCCCTCTCAAAGTCCCCACGCTCCAGGGTCAGGTACAGGTCATTACGAGTGTCACCTAGGATATGGGCACAGTCAAACCATGACGTTAGGCACAGTGGTCAGTTTTAAACTATTCTCTCAGGCCTTCCCAGATACAATGTCACTACAGTTCAGAGGAACAGGCCTTCCAAGCCTAGTACAAAACTTGTGCCATATGCTGCGAATGGAAGTTTGATGAGCACGGAATTGTTAGTTTACCTTTAATTATACTCTGTTTTTGTCTTCTTCTATAATTTACCTGAGCCCCAAGTGATCCTGGGGTAGCACAGATAAGTGTGAACATGATGAATAAGGATGCAGCGATGACGCCAAACATTATTGTTCTTGTCAACAACAAAAAATTGCCCTCCTGAGCTGTAATGTAAACCCTAGCTTATAACTGTCTCAGCACCCCTTATGAGGTCTGTGCTTAATGGAAAATATAGAAATGACTACAGTCAAAGAAGATATTGCATTTATTTATAAAATCAGATTACTGTTATTAACAGTACCAGTCAAAGGTTTGGACACGTACTCATTCAAGGGTTTTATCTTGATTTTAACTATTTTCTACACTGTAGAATAATAGTGACGACATCAAAACTATGAAATAACACGTGGAATCACGTAACCAAAAAAGTGTTAAACAAATCAAAATATATTTGAGGTTTTAGGTACACTCTTGGCATTCTCTCAACCAGTTAAAAAATATGGTTATAAAATCTATTTTGATTTGTTTAACACTTTTTGGGTTATTACTATTTCTTCACTACTATTGTTCTACAACGTAGAAAATAGTAAATATAAAGAAAAGCCCTTGAATGAGTAGGTGTGTCCAAACTTTTGACTGGTACTGTGTGTGTGTGTGTGTGTGTGTGTGTGTGTACACTGTAGTATTAAAATCTCAATTGAGGCCTAGAAGAGGAATGCTGAATGATGAAACAAGTTGAAATAAACATGAGAGAAATGCACACATCTCACAAAAGCGCGCACACACAACTTACTTTATGGTCCTTTACTCCTTTATTCTTTGAAGACCTTTACAAATGGTCATGGTTTTAGCCTCTGACCAAAATGTTGTCAGAAGTATAGAACTGCCGCCTACATTCTCCCTAGTACAGACCTAACTGAAATGTGTTTATTTCAAGTGAAACATCTGGTTGTGAGCATTTGTGTCTGGTGTCCAACTGGGTCTGTCCAACTGGTGTCCTCCTGAACATCTGGTTTGCTCACCTAATTACTCACTTCCCTTGAACAAAACACTAGCCATAGTTTCTGGAACCCCTCCCTACTTCCTACCCTCTACTCCGGTCGTCACTACTTACGACAGCCACAAAGTCATAAACCCCGCCTATATTTACAATTTATCATTTTTAAATCAGATTTTAAACCTAACCATAGCCTTAACCACATTGCTAACCCTAACTGTAAATTAAGACCAAAAAGCACATTTTTGTTTTCATACATTTTTACGATATAGCCAATTTTGACTTTTACCTACTACCTAACACCCTATCCCCCTATCTACTGGCCCATGGGTGATTTTATTTGCCTTCCCTGCCAGTTTTATGAGCCCCAAAAAAAACATTACTATAGGACAATTATTTTTTGACATAAGACTGTAAAAACACCAGCAAATCAGCTCCAAGTCATTTTAATTTTGGAAATCTTTGTCATATTTTTGTCATTCCCTGTCATAGGTCAGTTGGTATCACCACTTTATTTTAAGAATGTGAAATGTCATAGTGGAGAGTAGAGAGAATTATTTATTTCAGCTTTTATTTCTTTCATCACATTCCCAGTGGGTCAGAAGTTTACATACACTCAATTAGTTTTTGGAAGCATTGCCTTTAAATTGTTTAACCTGGATCGAACGTTTCGGGTAGCCTTCCACAAGCTTCCCACAATAAGTTGGGTGAATTTTGGCCCATTCCTCCTGACAGAGCTGGTGAAACTGAGTCAGGTTTGTAGGCCTCATTGCTTGCACAAACTTTTTCAGTTCTGCCCACAAATTTGCTATAGGATTCAGGTTGGCACTTTGTGATGGCCACTCCAATACCTTGACTTTGTTGTCCTTAAGCCATTTTGCCACACCTTTGGAAGTATGCTCGGGTCATTGTCCATTTGGAAGCTTTAACTTCCTGACTGATGTCTTGAGATATTGCTTCAATATATCCACATAATTTTACTCCCTCATGATGCCATCTATTTTGTGAAGTGCACCAGTCCCTCCTGCAGCAAAGCACCCCCACAACATGATGCTGCCACCCCCATGCTTCACAGTTGGGATGGTGTTTTTCAGCTTGCAAGCCTCCCCCTTTTTCCTCCAAACATAACGATGGTCATTATGGCCAAACAGTTCTATTTTTGTTTCATCAGACAAGAAGACATTTCTCCAAAAAGTACGATCTTTGTCCCCATGTGCAGTTGCAAACCGTAGTCTGGCTTTTTTATGGCGGTTTTGGAGCAGTGGCTTCTTCCTTGCTGAGCGGCCTTTCAGGTTATGTCGATGTAGGACTCGTTTTACTGTGGATATAGATACTTGTGTACCTGTTTCCTCCAGCATCTTCACAAGGTCCTTTGCTGTTGTTCTGGGATTGATTTACACTTTTTGCACCAAAGTACCTTCATCTCTAGGAGACAGAACGCGTCTCCTTCCTTAGAGGTGTGACGGCTGCGTGGTCCCATGGTGTTTATACTTGCGTACTATTGTTTGTACAGATGAACATGGTACCTTCAGGCGTTTGGAAATTGCTCCCAAAGATGAACCAGACTTGTGGAGGTCTACAATTTTTTTCTGAGGTCTTGGCTGATTTCTTTTGATTTTCCCATGATGTTTGAAGGTAGGCCTTGAAATCCATCCACAGGTACACCTCCAATTGACTCAAATGATGTAAATTAGCAAATCAGCTTCTAAAGCCATGACATTTTCTGTTATTTTCCAAGCTGTTTAAAGGCACAGTCAATTTAGTGTACGTAAACTTCTGACCCACTGGAATTGTGATACAATGAATTATAAGTGAAATAATCCGTGTGTTAGAATTGTTAGAAAAATTACTTGTGTCATACACAAAGTAAATGTCCTAACAGACTTGCCAAAACTATAGTTTGTTTACAAGAAATGTGTGGAGTGGTTGAAAAACAAGTTTTAATGACTCCAACCTAAGTGTTTGTAAACTTCCAACTTCAACTGTATGTGATCAAATCAAAGTTATTTGTCACATGCTTTGTAGACAACAAGTGTAGACTAAGAGCAAAATGCTTACGGGTCATTTTCCAACAATGCAGAGTTTAAAGATAAGTAACAAAATAAAATTGAATCGTGTACAAATTTTGAATTGATTATGTTTTAGTTCAATATTATATCTGTTTGGGCTTTTTGCGGTCATTTTGCAGTCTTCAAATCATTTGTTAATATTTTCCGGCCCCCTGATCATCCGCTCAAGATCGCACCATGACTGAACAAATCGCACCATGACTGAATCTAGTTAATGATCCCTGCCCTACTCCCTATCCCCTACCCCTGACCTGGCACAATTATGTCAGGGAAGCCCAATTTGTGTGTAATGGCCAGGGCCCTGCTGAACATGGCCAGGTTCTATCATCCTACCCCCCTACCCTTCACCTGGCATGATGACATCAGAGAAGCCGAGTTTGCGCATGATGGCGAGGGACCTGCTGAACACAGCATGATTCTCCCTCCTGATCTGATCCATCTCCCCCCGCAGCAGCTGTAGAGAGATGATGAGGCCTGGGGAGGGGGAGGTAGGGAAGGAGGGAGCACGCAAGCAAAAGGGGGGAAAAGAGGAAGAGGATGATAGAGGGAGGAGAAGGAAAAGGGAGAGAAAGAAGAGAGAAAGAGGGTGAGGGAAGAGGGGTATTTAAGGGACGTTAATCAGAGTGCGGGGGAGGTAGAGACAGGAGCATGGATGGAGAGATGGGAGTCAGAGCACGGAATAGGAGAGAGAAAAAGTGTTTGGTATTAGGAATAGAAAAACAGAGGAGAAGGGTTTTGGAGCAAGACAAGATGACTGAATTCAGTGACTCACATTATGCTGTAGAAATATACCAGTGAGATTCGGAGAGAAAAAACACTGAGGGACATAAAGATGTTTGTAGTACAGACATTGTATCAGTCCAACTAAAACGAAATCACATACCTAACCATAGATAATACAGTATATCTTCTATCTCCTGGACATATGCAGTTAAACATCAATAATAACAGCCCTTTCCTTCAGCTTAACCTCAATATGGATTGTCATGGTGATCAATACTCAATCTTCGAGGACAGACAGGGCCAGTAACGTATGCATCTCATAACACGTCTAAAACGTTCTTTTCACATTACCTTCTTTCTTAGTCGGTAATTCACACCCTTTAACAACATACAATGTCCTAGAATTCCATTTAAATTTAGTCAATTTAGGAGATTGTCATTTCAATTCAAGAATTGAAAACTGCCATTTATCTTCGATGAGGATGACTCATTTCCCATTTTTACTTCCTGAATTGACTGAATTGAAATGGAACTGACCCCACAGATGCACAGTCCTGAATGATGCCATCATATGTACCATAGTTGGTGCTAGGAGCTGAGTACTTGGTACTAGACTTGCGGATGATGTTCTCGTGGATCTGAAACCAGTCGTTCTCATTATTACATCTGGAGAAAAAGAGAAGATGGAGAAAAGCATTAACGACACACACATTAGAGGGGGGCAGATGGAGAGATTTGGACGGTTGCCGGGGGACTAACTGAACAGCATGTCCCAGAAGCGTTTTCCTCCGGGACAAAAGGTACCAGCTGGGGGGGACGCTATCAAGCAGCATATTACCCCAAACTCACAGGCCACTAAGCTGAGCTGACAGCAAGTTCTCTCCTCTCCACTAGGAGAGGAGGCCCAAGGGCCCCTGGGAGAGGCATGGGGGGAAACGCACATGCTGAAGCCTTATCGGAGCGGACAGTTTAGGAGGCAGCTCTGTGCTCACAACGCTGCTTGCTTTTTCTGAGACATGTGCAAAGGGCTAATTATAATCATCATCATAAAAATAGTTCATTTTATAATGCACAATTTCTTTAGTGTACGGTATCAAGCCGTTTCAAGGCAAGATACATTATATATACAGAAGTATGTGGACACCCCCTCAAAATTAGTGGATTCGGCTATTGCAGCTACACCCGGTGCTGACAGGTGTATACAATTGAGCACACGGCCATGCAATCTTCATAGATAAACATTGGCAGTAGAATGGACCTTACTGAAGAGCTCAGTGACTTTCAACATGGCACCGTCATAGAATACCATCTTCCCAACAAGTCAATATTGTCAAATTTCTGCCCTGCTAGAGCTTCCCCGGTCAACTGTAAGTGCTGTTATGTGAAGTGGAAATGTCTAGGAGCAAAAATGGCGCTACCGCGAAGTGATAGACCACACAAGCTCACAGAACAGGATCACCTAGTGCTGAAGCGCGCATTGCGTAAAAATGATCTCTCCTTGGTTGCAACATACACTACCGAGATTAAAACTGCCTCTTGAAGCAACATCAGAACAAGAACTGTTTGTCGGGAGCTTCATGAAATGGGTTTCCGTGGCCGAGCAGCCGCACACAAGCCTAAGATCACCATGCGCAATGCCAAGCGTTTGCTGGAGTGGTGTAAAGCTAGCCACCATTGGACTCTGGAGCAGTGGAAACGCATTCTCTGGAGTGACAAATCACGCTTCACCATCTGGCAGTCCAACGGACGAATCTGGGTTTGGCGGATGCCAGGAGAACACTACCTGCCCCAATGCATAGTGCCAACTGTAAAGTTTGATGAAGGAGGAATAATGGTCTGGGGCTGTTTTTCATGGTTCAGGCTAGACCCCTTAGTTCCAGTGAAGGGATATCTTGACGCTACAATGACATTGTAGATGATTCTGTGTTTCCAACTTTGTGGCAACAGTTTGGGGAAGGCCCTTTCCTGTTTCAGCATGACAATGCCCCCGTGCACAAAGCGAGGACCAGTGATTGGTGTGGAAGAACTTGACTGGCCTGCACAGAGCCCTGACAACCCATCAAACACCTTTGGGATGAATTGGAACGTCGACTGCAAGCCAGGTCTAATCGCTCAACATCAGTGCCCGACCTCACTAATGCTCTTGCAGCTGAATGGAAGGCTTTCCATCTAATAGAAAGCCTTCCCAGAAGAGTGTAGGCTGTTATAGCAGCAAAGGGGGTCCAACTCCATATTAATGCCCATGATTTTGGAATGAGATATTCGACTAGCAGGTGTCCACATACATTTGGCCCTGTAGTGTATGTGGGGAAAGAGCATTTAAAAGAGCATCAGTGCCACTGTAGAAATCAGTAGTGTCGGGTTTGGCCACATCCAAAACACATGATACAGACCCCTGAGGATGACAGAGGTGGAGGAAGAAAGGAAGAGGATATAGGAGGACAGACAGTAAGGGATGTGCTATCTGTTGAGTCACTGAGTCAGAATGCTTCATTCGGTGTTATTTTCCCCTTCTACTCCTCATCAAGCTTTGTCCTCTAACTTTGTTCATTTGTCTAAGTGTCATCTCCATCATGCTCTCATACACACACATTCTCTCTCTTTCAGTCTTCCTCTCTCTCTGCCTCTCTAATCTCTTCATCGCTTGGCGGGGGTACAGGAGTGTCTCTTGAGTGGTGCCTAACAGAGGGAGCCAGATTCACATCACACCAGGAGCACAATCTTAGGCCCTGGTTGAGCAGATATGGATTTTCCAGAGGACACTTCATTATCATTCTGGTCCAAGTGCACAACACATCAAAACAGTCAAGCTCTTGGTAGGGAACATTCACACAACATTGGTAGAACATTCATGCCTCGGTAAAAACAACAGAATTACAGCCAATGGCTTTGTCTCCAGAGATCATTTTTCAGTCATTTTAATAGAGATATCTTTGTGAAAGGCTGATGACACACTACAGTGTTCAGTTATTCTGGCTATCACCTCATACTAATTTAGATGGTGTCCCTATTTACAAAGACTCCAGCTACATACGTTATAGTATGAGGTATCAGCAAAAGAGCAGTTTAGAATAAAAAAAAAACTTTAGTTTAAATGTTAGTTCATGTGCATTGTCCCCGTCAAATAAATAAATACATTGTAAGTCGCTGTGGACATGATCATCTGCTAAATGACTGAAAAGTAGAATGCGAGTCAGGATCAGACAGTGACTCACGTGTAAACTTTGAGCACAAAGTCCTTCTCCTCTTGGAGGTCTGTGATTGTGTGGAACACGTCACTCATGGCCAGAGCAGCACAGCCGTACGGTCTCCTGTACTGCACGTGGGGCGGACCCTTCTTTGAGTCATTCAACAACATACGACCTGGAGGCAACATCAACAACAACGCATTAGCTCGATATGAGGAATGCTACTTTCCAAGGTTTCCTGGAGTGAACATTGTGATAATTCTGTTACTCCATCTCACATAGGCTTACCAGTTCGTATGACATGTGCTACAATGTACAGGTCTCTCTTCAGGTCTTTACTGCTCAGATCCTAAAAATAAAACATAAACCCACTATTAACAAGAAAATACTGGAGCTTACTCAACGCACATGGATGTGAGGCATGCGTTTACGTACACAACACATTATTTACTTACATTTGTTGCTGTTTTACCGTGGTTGCTGTTGAAAAACATATCTAAGAATAGCTCATCTAAGCTAAAATCCTATGAGCCATCATCTAAGGGTGGAGAGCTGAGAGTTACCGTGAAGAGAGCACAGAGACGGTCCACCTTCTCTGGGTTCTTTGGTCCTCCACTTTTGTTCAGTCTCACCATAAACTTCTCACTGAGGAGGAAGACATATGTTACAGTACATGAATCAAGGCACACTGTTTTTCATTTACTCATTCAACCAAGTAGTCCCATTGAGATCATTCTATTTTGCGAGTGTAAGAAACCTTGAACTTCACAATGTGGTGCTGTCTGGAGGTGTAAATGGGTCACATGAGGGAAAGGCCTTGCGCTGAGTAAGGGTGACATGTTGTGGGTGTGGTGTGTGTCTACTATGCCCTCTAGCACTTGCTCGACTTGGGTTGTTTGAGTGTGTGTGTTCTGCATGTGCATGCCCTGTGTGTGTATGAGTTGTGTGTGTATGAGTTGTGTGTGTGTCCGTCCTGTATGTTTGCTGTGTGTATACTGGAGCCCTCCCTCCAGTACCGGTTCTGCTCATTGTCACATGTATCATAGAAGTAAAATGTCCTGTGGCTCCCTCTCAAGTAACTGACCTGCTTGCTTTTGCACAAGTGCCTGCAGAGGTTGTGTTCGTGTGTCCGGTGTGTGTTTATTTAGTGTTGACCGTGCATATACCTGATCTGTTTGTTGTCACGGGTGTCGTAGAGGGAGAAGAAGACATCTGCCTCCTCGCTGATGGTGTTGTAGGTGAAACTCTTCAGGTTGATGAAGAGGTGGTGCTGCACCGGAACACGGCAACCATCTCCATGGCGCTGACGCACGCTGTCGCCCTGAGAACGATCGGACGACGAACACTAACAAGACAGGTCCTTACCGAGGGCAAACCTCTGACTGCACTGCACACATGCTACGTCTATCTACCCTTCGAAGGTTGTCACTGTGTGGTAGACATGTTCGTGGATGCGTTTTGTCAGCTTGGTGATCGTTCACATTGAATGGATTTGTGATAGTGTTGATGGTTATTGCGATCATTCAAAATGGTGGCATGGGTTTTGTCAGTAAAGTGATGTCAAATTAGTTCTCATGCATATAGTGTATCTCCATCCATTATCTAGCTACCGCATAGCAGATTATATTGAGTTCATACCTGGTTTGTGCTTGGCTGGCCACAGTGTCTGCTGGATGCATGCTGTGGGGTACATAGAGAAGAGTGATTTTAGTTTAGTCAAACATTCTATTCATGATCAATACACTAGTTCCTCACAAAAAGCCCTGATATTCTGATAAATTGAAAAAAAGCCCTGATATTCTGAATTCTGATAAAAAGGCACCCACCAATTTTGCCTAGAGGTTGCTTCAGTGAGCAGTATCCCCAAAATAAGTCCACATGAGGCAAAGCATGAGCCCATGGGAGAGGAGAGGACAAAGCACATATCTCCCACACACACACACACCTCTCTGCTCCGCAAACTGAGAGATCTCTTTTACTCCCACCTGAAGAGGTGCCAAGGCCTGTGTGCCCTGCCAAAAACAAGCTCACTTTCATCGACCTAGTGAGGAGGCTTTTGGCAGGGATGAACCACACTGTTGTTTCTGGACCGAACACTTAATGCACTAACAATCTGCTTGCAAAGCCGATAAAAATGGCACAGGAATAAAAGGCGACTGCAGGGCAGTAGGAGACGGTATTAGACCAGCATATTGACCCTCCACTATTGGTCAAGACTGGGTCTCCTGTTTCCAAGACGGCCTCCCCCAAAACATGACATCTGCGTCTGAGCAGTGATTACACTTTCCTAATTCTGGATCAGGCTGAGAAATTCTAAAAATCGCCTTTTACTGGGGGTGTACACTTAGCTTACAACTCCCTAATACGTTACTACAGCTTATTCCAAATTCCAAGAGCACATTTGGGATATATCTTATTTATAGAATTGTGTCTCAACTATAGATGTGGTTAGTTTACATAACCCAGACTGTAGTATTGCAATTACAATAACCAAAACTATTGTTTTTTCAAATACTCTCACAGGGTTGTCACAGTGCATCTAGTGAACATTCAAGTTTTGGTCACGTGTGCGCTTGTAGAGGGACACTCTCAATATGGCAGAAACGTGGGCTTAAAGAGCAGGGGGGATGAACTGGTTTGCGCCACAAAAGCGGAGTTGTGCCGTACGCACACGCGCTCAAACACCTTTACTAAGAAAATGCATTACAAGACACATACATTCACAAGTGTACAAGGCAGACAAACACAAATCATACAGCACACACAGATTCCAACATACATTTGCATAAAACACACTTGTCAGTAAATACAAAAAAAAATACAGTAATTCACACTTACATTAAAATATTACCACACAAAGGAAGAACAGTTTTAGTCAAATATATGGAAGTACCCTGTGCCTGTAAAATAATATCAATTCATAAATACATTATAATAATGCACATCTTGAGGGTCACTGTTCTCTTATTTCCCAGGGGTTTGATAGGGGAAATTATGTGTATAGATTTGCATTCACACATAACACCCATATAGAATGGCCATGTATAGAATGCAACATTAATACCTCCCTATGTTGACCATACCATTTTGTAGAGTTCAGATGCACTGATATGATCCGGATCCACCATTTCAAACTCCTTTCTAGGAACAAGGTCCAGGCCAAGGTGCCTGTTGAGAGAGAGAGAGAGAGATGAGGAGAGCGAGAAAGAAGAGCCAACGAGAGGTGGGAGGTAACAAATCATAACATTAACCATCATAGAACACACAAAAAGCATTTCCTCTTATCTAAAAAAAAAATGCCCCTTACACATCTTAAATACTCTTATAAGCAAGCATAGAAGGCATTTAGTTCTTGTTCAGAAAGCTATTATTAAAGGGATACTTCAGGATTTTTGCGAAAGCCCTTTATCTACAATCTATGAGATGAACTCATTGATATTATTTTGATGTCTGCGTGCAGTTTGAAGAAAGTTGCTAACTAGCGTTAGAGCAGTCGCTAACTAGCGTTAGTGCAGTCGCTAATTTGCGTTAGCGCACCTCCAGTCATTGCATCAACTCTAGTTAGCATTGGCTGGCGAAACTACATCTAACTTCCTTCATACTGGATGCAGAGACTTCACGGTATCATTGAGTTCATCTGGCTCCTCGTTCAGCTGGCTCTCGTGCGTCATTGCCAACATTCCGAAATATCCCATTTGTAAACAGGGTTTGAACAATAGCTAATTGCCTTTTATACTTGCAAGAGCACCTGGCTTTGTCTGAAAGTGGTGGTGCATTTTTTTGTTGATAAAATAATTTGTTAATATTTTTTGGAATTGCAGAAAAACAATTTCCTGCAATTTTACACTGTTTCTTCACAGGGGAATCCATATTTATGAACAGAACAACTATTTGAACATCTTGAAGAAAAATCTGGCCTTAATGGCCATGTGTATAATCTCCACCCGGCACAGCCAGAAGAAGACTGGCCACCACTCAGAGCCTGGTTCCTCTCTAGGTTTCATCCTAGGTTCCTGCCTTTCAAAGTGCTTCTACATCTGCATTGCTTGCTGTTTGGGGTTTTAGGCTGGGTTTCTGTATTGCACTTTGTGACACCTGCTGATTAAAAAAGGGCTTTATAAATACATTACATTGAAATTTGATTGACATAGGATTTGCCACAACAAATTACATTGGAAATGTGTTTAATGACTAGATTACTAATCTACTCCCTTGCCTGAAAGTCCCACCCCCAATAATTAATCCTTGAGAGTCCATAATCTAATTAACATAATAAAATGATCCCCATCAAAATCTGTCAGTTTAAGCTAGAGATAATGTATATATTTTTTTTTTGCATGGGCCCACATCTCAATCCATTACATCGGCTTTGGAAAGTGACAGAGCTACAGCGCTGTTTGTAAGAGGAGGAGACATCCTGAAATCGGTCTTCTCAAGAAAACATCTGTAGTATCTGAATGGTTTGGCCTACTGACTAATATGGCCACTATTGAGAGACGAGACTATCAGGAGCACGATGGTGTTCTCCGTTTTGCTCTACAACCCCCACAAGCCCCTCGGGACTCGTCTGCCAACTTCTGTCTGTAGCATCTGAACTGTTTGGGCTACAAACTAATTTACCCCCACTCTGGAAAGGGGAGACTCCGTTTTGCTCTACAACCCGATTT
Source organism: Oncorhynchus mykiss (assembly GCF_057628025.1). NCBI lineage: Eukaryota > Metazoa > Chordata > Actinopteri > Salmoniformes > Salmonidae > Oncorhynchus > Oncorhynchus mykiss. The sequence goes on along the minus strand of NC_143030.1, from coordinate 40,293,285 downwards.
GCGGGCGGTTTCCTGGTCTGACAAACAGCGCTGTAACTCTGCCACTTTCCACTGCAGACGCAACAGGCTGACATAGGGGTATGTGGTGGATTGAGATGCAGCCCATGCAAAAAAAAAAAAAACATCTCGAACTTAAAAACTGAAGGATTTTCATGGTGATTTGAATATTATGTTAATTAGATTGATGCAAGGGGGCGTCAATAGACTTAAGGATTAACCGATTGATGTTGGGAAAATATATGGCAACAATGCACAGTGGTGTTAAATGTCTGCAGGTGCCTTTGGATTTTAAAACAAAAGTGGTGCAACTTATGCTTTCTAACTGAACCAAAAAAAGTGGCATGCAGGAGGGAGGCAAAAAAACTTTCAAGTGGGACAAACCATTCATCTTGAGGGGGTGCAAAATGCAATCTGTTAATTATATAATAAATAAAGTTGACATATACATCTTAGTACAGACTGGCTAAAAACATTACTAATCATTGAAAATGACAAATTTTCCAATGGATCATGGCACTTTTCTGGTAAAAATGTGGGGATGCAGCTGCTCCATTTTCTCCATTGCTCAGGCGCCTGAGAGCCCAACTATGACCTCGCTCTCCGTAGTCGACGTGAGTAAAACCTTTAAACAGGTTAACATTCGCAAGGCCAGACGGAATACTATGACGTGGATTGAGAGCATGCACTGAACAGCTGGCACATGTATTCTCCTATGCCTGACCCGGTCTGTAATATCAACTTGTTTCAAGCCTGTAGCACTCACATCTATAGTCCTGAAATGCTTATCATTCTGGCTCATACCAACACCATTATCCCAGAAACCAGAGACCCACTCCAATTTGCATACCGCCCCAACAGAGCCACAGATGATGCAATCTCTGTTGCACTCCACACTGCCCTCACCCACCTGGACAAAAGGAATACAGTTGAAGTCGGAAGTTTACATACACCTTAGCCAAATACATTTCAACTCAGTTTTTCACAATTCCTGACATTTAATCCAAGTAAAAACGTCCATGTTTTAGGTGAGTTAGGATCACCACTTTATTTTAAGAATGTGAAATGTCAGAATAATAATAGAGAGAATAATTTAGTTCAGCTTTTATTTCTTTCATCAAATTCCCAGTGGGTCAGAAGTTTACATACACTCAATTAGTATTTGGAAGCATTGCCTTTAAATTGTTTAAGATGGGTCAAACACTTCGGAGAGCCTTCCACAGGCCCAGGAACTTGGCCCATTCCTCCTCACAGAGCTGGTGTAACTAAGTCAGGTCTGTCGGCCTCCTTGCTCCCACACGCTTTTTCAGTTCTGCCCACACATTTTCTATAGGATTGAGGTTGGAGCTTTGTGATGGCCACTCCAATACCTTGATTTGTTGTCCTTAAGCCATTTTGCCACAACTTTGGAAGTATGCTCGGGGTCATTGTCCATTTGGAAGACCCATTTGCAACCAAGCTTTAACTTCCTGACTGATGTCTTGAGATGTTGCTTCAATATATCCACAATTTTTCTTTCTCATGATGCCATCTATTTGTGAAGTGCACCAGCCCCTCCTTCAGCAAAGCACCCCCACAACATGCTGCTGCCACCTCCGTGCTTCATGGTTGGGATGGTGTTCTTCAGCTTGGCAAGCCTCCCCCTTTTTCCTCCAAACATAACGATGGTCATTATGGCCAAACAGTTCTATTTTTGTTTCATCAGACAAGAGGACATTTCTCCAAAAAGTACGATCTTTGTCCCCATGTGCAGTTGCAAACCGTAGTCTGGCTTTTTTATGGTGGTTTTGGAGCAGTGGCTTCTTCCATGCTGAGCGACCTTTCAGGTTATGACGATATAGGACTTGTTTTACTGTGGATATAGATACTTGTGTACCTGTTTCCTCCAGCATATTCACAAGGTCCTTTGCTGTTGTTCTGGGATTGATTTGCACTTTTTGCACCAAAGTACGTTCATCTCTAGGAAACAGAACTCGTCTCCTTCCTGAGTGGTATGACGGCTGCGTGGTCCCATGGGGTTTATACTTGCGTACTATTGTTTGTACAGATGAACATGGTACCTTCAGGCGTTTGGAAATTGCTCCCAAAGATGAGCCAGACTTGTGGAGGTCTACAATTTTTATTCTGAGGTCTTAGCTGATTTCTTTTGATTTTCCTATGATGTTAAGCAAAGAGGCACCGAGTTTGAAGGTAGGCCTTGAAATACATCAACAGGTACACCTCCAATTGACTCAAATTATGTCAGTTAGCCTACCAGAAGCTTCTAAAGCCATGACATAATTTTCTGGAATTTTCCAAGCTGTTTAAAGGCACAGTCAACTTAGTGTATGTAAACTTCTGACCCACTGGAATTGTGATACGGTGAATTATAAGTGAAATAATCTGTCTGTAAACGATTGTTTGAAAAATTACTTGTGTCATTCACAAAGTAGATGTCCTAACCGACTTGCCAAAACTGTAGATTGTTAATAAGAAATTTGTGTAGTGATTGAAAAACGAGTTTTAAACTTCCAACTGTATACTCTACCTTTCAAAAGTTTGGGGTCACTTAGAAATGTCCTTGTTTTTGAAAGAAAAGCACTTTTGTTGTCCATTAAATTAACAACAAATGGATCAGAAGTACGGTGTAGACATGTTGTAAATTACTATTTGAGCTGGAAACGGCTGGTTTTTATGGAATATGTACATAGTCGTACAGAGGCACATTATCAGCAACCATCACTCCTGTGTTCCAATGGCACGTTGTGTTAGCTAACCCAAGTTTATCATTTTAAAAGGCTAATTGATCATTAGAAAACCCTTTTACAAATATGCTAGCACAGCTAAAAACTGTTGTTTTGATTTAAAGAAGCATTAAAATGAAATCTTCAGTTTCTTGGTAATTTCTCACATGGAATAGCCTTAATTTCTTAGAACAAGCATCGACTGACGAGTTACAGAATTAAGGTCTTTGTTTCTGGCCATTTTGAGTCTGTAATCGAACCCACAAATGCTGAAGCTCCAGATACTCAACTAGTCTAAAGAAGGCCAGTTTTATTGCTTCTTTAAATCAGCACAACAGTTTTCAGCTGTGCTAACATACAGTGGGGCAAAAAAGTGCAATTTCTCCCACTTAAAAAGATGAGAGGCGCCTGTAATTTTAATCATAGGTACACTTCAACTATGACAGACAAAATGAGAAAAGAAAACCCAGAAAATCACATTGTAGGATTTTTAATTTATTTATTTGCAAATTATGGTGGAAAATAAGTATTTGGTCAATAACAAAAGTTTCTCAGTACTTTGTTATATACCCTTTGTTGGCAATGACAGAGGTCAAATATTTTCTGTAAGTCTTCACAATGTTTTCACACACTGTTGCTGGTATTCACACACTGTTGCTGACTTTTAACTCCCTCCAAAGACTTTCTATGGGGTTGAGATCTGGAGACTGGCTAGGCCACTCCAGGACCTTGAAATGCTTCTTACGAAGCCACTTCTTCGTTGCCCGGGCGGTGTGTTTGGGATCATTGTCATGCTGAAAGACCCAGACACGTTTCATCTTCAATGCCCTTGCTGATGGGAGGTTTTCACTCAAAATCTCACGATACATGGCCCCATTCATTCTTTCCTTTACACGTATCAGTCATCCTGGTCCCTTTGCAGAAAAACAGCCCCAAAGCATGATGTTCCCACCCCTATGCTTCACAGTAGGTATGGTGTTCTTTGGATGCAACTCAGCATTCTTTGTCCTCCAAACACGACGAGTTGAGTTTTTACCAAAAAGTTCTATTTTGGTTTCATCTGACCATATGACATTCTCCCAATCTTCTTCTGGATCATCCAAATGCTCTCTAGCGAACTTCAGACGGGCCTAAACATGTACTGGCTTAAGCAGGGGGACACATCTGGCACTGCAGGATTTGAGTCCCTGGCTGCGTAGTGTGTTACTGATGGTAGGCTTTGTTACTTTGGTCCCAGCTCTCTGCAGGTCATTCACTAGGTCCCCCCCGTGTGGTTCTGGGATTTTTGCTCACCGTTCTTGTGATCATTTTGACCCCACGGGGTGAGATCTTGCGTGGAGCCCCAGATCGAGGGAGATTATCAGTGGTCTTGTGTGTCTTCCATTTCCTAATAATTGCTCCCACAGTTGATTTCTTCAAACCAAGCTGTGGGGGGCCAGAAATCTTGCTTTTTTGTAGGTGACCAAATACTTATTTTCCACCATAATTTGCAAATAAATTCTGTCTGTTTTGTCTGTCATAGTTGAAGTGTACCTATGATGAAAATTACAGGCGTCTCATCTTTTTAAGTGGGAGAACTTTTTTGGGAGAATACTTTTTTGCCCCACTGTAATTGAAAAAAAGGGTTTTCTAATGATCAATTAGCCTTTTAAAATGATAAACTTGGATTAGCTAACACAACGTGCCATTGGAACACAGGAGTGATGGTTGCTGATAATGTGCCTCTGTACGCCTATATAGACAATCCATTAAAACTCAGCCGTTTCCAGCTACAATAGTCATTTACAACATTAACAATGTCTACACTGTATTTCTGATCAATTTGATGTTATTTTAATGGACAGAAAATGTGCTTTTCTTTCAAAAACAAGGAAATGTCTACGTGACCCCAAACTTTTGAAAGGTAGTGTGTTATATACAAATAAATAAATAAATACACACTATAGTGTACATACATATAAAGTGCTTTCAGTAAGTATTCACACCCCTTGACATTTTCCAGATTTTGTTGTGGTACAACCCAGTCACTGCAAAGATAGTCCTTCCTAAATCAGTTGTCTGAGACGAAGAAGGAAACCACTCAGAGATTTCTCCATGAGGCCAATCATGACTAAAACAGTTACAGAGTTTAACGGCTGTGATAGAAAACTGAGGATGGACCAACAACATTGCAGTTAGTCCACAATACTAACATAAATGACAGTGAAAAGAAGGACGCCGGTATAGAATTAAAATAATCCCAAACAAGCAATCTGTTTGCAATAAGGCACTAAAGTAAAACTGCAAAACATGTGGCAAAGAAATTCAATTTATGTCCTGAATTCAAAGCATTACGTTTGGGGCAAATCCAACACACAATGCGGTGGCCACATCATTTTATGGGTATGTTTGTGAACGTCAAGGACTAGGTAGTTTTTTTAGGATAAAAAATAATGTAAAGAGAGCTAAGCACAGGCAAAATCCTACAGGAAAACCTGGTTCAGCCTGCTTTCCAATAGACACTGGAAGACAAATTCACCATTTAGCAGGATAACAACCTAAAACACAAGGCCAAATATACACTGGAGTGCCTTACCAAGATGACATTGAATGTCCTGGAGTGGCCTAGTTACGGTTTTGACTGAAATTGGTTTGAAAATCTATGGAAAGACTTAAAAATGGATGTCAACTTGGCAGAGCTGGATGAATCTTTAACAAGTAATATGCAAATATTGTACAATCCAGGTGCGCAAAGCTCTTAGAGGCATACCCAGAAAGACTCACAGCTGTTCTAACATGTATTGATTCAAGGGTGTGAATACTAATTGAAATGAGATATCTCTGTATTTCATTTTCAATTCAATACACGTGCTAAAATAAAAATATGTTTTCACTTTGTTATTATGGGATATTGTGTGTAAATGGGTGAGGAAAATCAACAATTTAATACATGTTTTGTTAAGGCTGTAACACAACAAAAAGCTGAATAAGTCAAGGGGTATGAATACTTCAGCCACACAGTAAGTCAAAAGTTTGGACACACCCACTCATCCAATGGTTTTTATTTATTTTTACTATTTTCTACATTGTAGAATAATAGTAAATATATCAAAACTATGAAATAACACATATGGAATCATGTTGTGACCAAAAAAAAGTTACATCAAAATATATTTTAGATTCTTTAAAGTAGCCACCTGTTGCCCGGATGACAGCTTTGCACACTCTTGGCATTCTCTCAATCAGCTTCACCTCGAATGCTTTTCCAACAGTCTTGAAGGAGTCCCCACATATACTGAGCACTTGTCTGCTTTTCCTTCACTCCGCGGTACAACTCATCCCAAAACATCTTGGACTTCCTGTGACACTGGGTGCTGTAGATGTGCTGTAGGGCAGGCAGTGTGCCCCCAGTGATGTGTTAGACTATGCACTCTGGAGAGCCCTGCAGTTGCAGACGGTGCAGCCCGACAGGATGCTCTCTATGATGCATCTGTAGAAGTTTGTGAGGGTCTTAGGGGCCAAGCCAAATTTCTCCAGCCTCCTGAGGTTGAAGAGTGCACCTTCATCACCATGCCATCTGTGTGAAGGGACCAATTCAGGTTGTCAGTGATATCCACGTAGATGAACTTTAAGCTTTGGCTCTCTCCACTGCGGCCCCATCAATGTGGATTGGGACGTGTTTTCTGCCCTCTCCTGTAGTCCACGATCAGCTCCTTCATTTTGTTGACGTTGCGGAAGCGGTTATTTTCCTAGCACCACTCCACCCGGGCTCTCACCTCCTCCTTGTAGGCGGTCTGATCATTGTTGGTAATCATGCCTACCACGGTTGTTGTCAGCAACCTTGATGATTGAGTTGGAGACATGGGTGGCCATGCAGTCATGGGTAAACAGGAAGTACAGGAGGGGGCTGAGCACGCACCCCTATGGCGTCCCCGTGTTGAGGATCAGCATGGCAGAGTGGTTGTTGCCTACCTTCATCACTTGGGGTCATCCCATCAGGAAGTCCAGGACCCAGTTGCACACAGAGGGGTTCAGTCCCAGGGCCCTGAGCTCTGATGAGCTTGGGAGGGCACTATGGTGCTGAAGGCTGAGCTGTAGTCTATTAACAGCATTCTTACATAAGTATCTCTCTCCTCCAGGTTGGATAGGGCAGTGCAATTGCAATTGTTTAATCAGTGGATCTGTTGGGGTGATATGCAAATTGTAGTGGGTCTAGGGTGTCGGGTAAGGTGGAGGTGATATAGTCCTTAACTAGCCTCAAAGCACTTCATGACCGTTGTTCTGCCCCTGAACAAGGCAGTTAACCCACTTTTCCTAGGCCGTCATTGTAAATAAGAATGTGGTCCTAACTGACTTGCCTAGTTAACTAAAGGTAAAATAAAAATAATAAAAATGACGGAAGTGAGTGCTACGGGACAATAGTAATTTAGTTCAGTTACCTTCAATTTATTGGGTACAGGAACAATGGTTGACATCTTGAAGCAAGTGGGGACAACAGATGGTGATATGGAGAGATTGAATAAGACATCTGGGCCGGTGGCCTTGCGAGGTTTAACACCCTTAAATACCTTACTCACGTCGGCCATGGAGAATGAGAGCACAGTCCTGGAAGCAGGCGGAGGTGTTTAGCTCGTCCGGGAGTGAGGTGTCGGTGTCCGCAACGTGGCTGGCTTTCCCTTTATAATCCGTGATTGTCTGGAGTCCCTGCCACATATACTGTGTACAAACCATTAAAGATGCCTGCTCTTTCCATGACAAACTGACCAGGTGGATCCTGGTGAAAGCTATGATCTCTTATTGATGTCACTTGGAGTTAAATACACTCCAATCAGTGTAGATGAAGGAGAGGGGAGGAGACAAGTTAAAGAAGGATTTTTAAGCCTTGTGACAATTGAGACATTGATTGTGTTTGTGTGCCATGCAGAGGGTGAATGGGCAAGACAAACTATTTAAGTGCCTTTGAATGGGGTATGGTAGTAGGTTGCCAGGCACACCGGTTTGTGTCAAGAACTGCAACACTGCTGGGTTTTTCAAGCTCAACAGTTTCCCATGTGTGTCAAGAATGGTCTACCACCCAAAAATCCAGCCAATTTGGAAATCCAGCCAACTTGGAAATCCAGCCAACTTGGAAATCCAGCCAACTTGACACAACTTTCAGAAGCATTGGAGTCAACATGGGCCAGCATCCCTGTGAAATGCTTTCGACACCTTGTAGAGTCCATGCACAACCGAATTTAGGTTGTTGAGGGTAAAAAGGGGGTGTATGACTCAATATTAGGAAGGTGTCCTTAATGTTTTGTACACTCAGCGCAAGTCACGTTTTGCCTCCGATTGCCTTAGAGGTCGTAGCTGGTCTGTTTGTACACGTCCATGTTCCCAGTCACATTGCCATGGTTAAATGTGGTAATTTGGGCTTTCATTTTTGCTTGAATGCTGCCATCTATTAAAGTGTTTTGGTTTGGATAAGTATCGAATCGTCACAGTGGGAACAACATCCTCTATGCCCTTCCCGAGTCAGTGTATACATCGATACTATTCTCAGAGGCAACCCAGAATATTTCCCAGTCCGCATGATCAAAACAATCTTGAAGCATAGATTCCGATTGATCAGATTGATCAGATTAACGATGAACAATCCTTACCACGGGAGGTGTATTCTGCCTATAGGTGGGGAGGAGCAGAACGGAGGCGGGATCTGATTTGAAAAAGGGAGAGCGAGGGAGGGCCTTGTAATCAAGGTATATTAGTATTTTTTTTTTTAACAAATCCAAGGGGGGGTGAATACTTATGATACCCACTGTATAGATCATCTAGGAATCGCTTTGTATAAACAAATCTGCTAAATGACCGTGTCAATACATTACATCTACATTATGTTCTGTAGCAGGATACAGTATTACAAATGCACACACAAACATGATATGGGCCCTGGCCCATGCGCCACACTACATCAACTCACTCGTTGCCCCAGTCCAGGCGCACGGTTATGTGGCGTTTGATCTCTCTGGTCTGGTCCTGGGCCAGGTGACCCTGGATGAGCTGCCGGCGCAGGTCAATGAGCTCATTCATCACATGACGCAGCTTGTGGAACAGGTCCACCTTGTGCTTCTGTGGGGATCACACACACAACAATATGATCAAAACATACATGTAACATAACAAATTGGCTCTTGGACATTCCCACAATACAGTATGTCTATATTGATCTGGACTCTGACGTTTCTATGTCAGTATCTCTATTCTTATGAGAGTTCCCTGGTCTGCTATGGAAGTAACAGCAACTCCAGCTCCAGGCACCCTCATGATTCAATCCATGGTTTTAAATAGACTTCCATTATGAAACACACAACTAAGCAACTAGCTGCTGTTAGAATGCAAGTGTTCCTCCTGACAGTAGTAGAAGGTCAGGGTTATGAAACTGTAATGAGTGTTAATGAAACACACTAGCATGGCTGTGTCATTAAATAATTATGCAGGAATTATACAGCTATAAAGGAAAATGGGTGTTCGGTGAAACCTGTTTCTCTGTTAACAAACAACCAACAAGGGTCTTTCTTTTCTACTGGAGGCTACATAGTTACCACATGAGTTCCACTGATAGAGCTAAAGTACCAGCACAATTAATTATACAAATAAAAATATATGTCCAACTCAGTCCTTACAGCAAATGTAGTTTTTCTCCATGACCAAGGACAGCACTTTTAATTGAAGCATTTTATATTCCTCCCATTGGCCTGACAAGCCCACACTACCTCCCAGTTTTGTTTAGATAAGTGCAAAGTTTAACCGCATCTACAACGTTCATGGACATTTAATTAGGGTAAACATTCCATGTTCTCAACCTGCTGGTGGCTGTAGGAAAACAACGATTTTAGTCAGAGCCGATTAGGCCTCTCGGTTGGCTGTTCTGTGAGGCCTAATTATGTACATTACAACAGATACACACTAATTCAAAGGCCATCGCTCCCTGAGGTACCGCGATGCATTCTAATTGCAATATGCCTTGAGCGCAAAACATTAAATGAAAACAAATAAAATGTGTAAACATCTAGCCCAGGGGTGTCAAACATATGGCGTGGGGGCCAGATCTGACCCGCGAGGAGGTCTAATCCGGCCCGCGAGTTATAAATAATACTCCAAGAATATATCTACTTGCAAATGACTAAAATCAAATCCAAACTGTGTAGAAATGACAATGGACCTACATTATTAGTTTCTTCACTGTGTCCAGCTCACTAATAATCACCGAAATGAAAGCTAGAAAGTCAAGGAGCATAAAAATTCCAAGAACGATGGATAGAGGACCATTTTTATATACAGTGCCTTGCGAAAGTATTCGGCCCCCTTGAACTTTGCGACCTTTTGCCACATTTCAGGCTTCAAACATAAAGATATAAAACTGTATTTTTTTATGAAAAATCAACAACAAGTGGCACACAATCATGAAGTGGAACGACATTTATTGGATATCTCAAACTTTTTTAACAAATCAAAAACTGAAAAATTGGGCGTGCAAAATTATTCAGCCCCCTTAAGTTAATACTTTGTAGCGCCACCTTTTGCTGCGATTACAGCTGTAAGTCGCTTGGGGTATGTCTCTATCAGTTTTGCACATCGAGAGACTGAAATTTTTTTCCCATTCCTCCTTGCAAAACAGCTCGAGCTCAGTGAGGTTGGATGGAGAGCATTTGTGAACAGCAGTTTTCAGTTCTTTCCACAGATTCTCGATTGGATTCAGGTCTGGACTTTGACTTGGCCATTCTAACACCTGGATATGTTTATTTTTGAACCATTCCATTGTAGATTTTGCTTTATGTTTTGGATCATTGTCTTGTTGGAAGACAAATGTCCGTCCCAGTCTCAGGTCTTTTGCAGACTCCATCAGGTTTTCTTCCAGAATGGTCCTGTATTTGGCTCCATCCATCTTCCCATCAATTTTAACCATCTTCCCTGTCCCTGCTGAAGAAAAGCAGGCCCAAACCATGATGCTGCCACCACCATGTTTGACAGTGGGGATGGTGTGTTCAGGGTGATGCACTGTGTTGCTTTTACGCCAAACATAACATTTTGCATTGTTGCCAAAAAGTTCAATTTTGGTTTCATCTGACCAGAGCACCTGCTCTCTGCGCTTTTAACGGACCTCTGAGACCATCACAGTGCAGGTGGATTTATACGGAGACTTGATTACACACAGGTGGATTGTATTTATCATCATTAGTCATTTAGGTCAACATTGGATCATTCAGAGATCCTCACTGAACTTCTGGAGAGAGTTTGCTGCACTGAAAGTAAAGGGGCTGAATAATTTTGCACGCCCAATTTTTCAGTTTTTGATTTGTTAAAAAAGTTTGAAATATCCAATAAATGTCGTTCCAATTCATGATTGTGTCCCACTTGTTGTTGATTCTTCACAAAAAAATACAGTTTTATATCTTTATGTTTGAAGCCTGAAATGTGGCAAAAGGTCGCAAAGTTCAAGAGGGCCGAATACTTTCGCAAGGCACTGTGTATGTGTATGTGTATGTGTATATATATATATATATATATATATATATATATATATATATATATATATATATATATATATATATATATATATATATATATATATATATATATATATATATATATATATATATATATATATATATATATATATATATATATATATATATATATAAATAAATATATAATATATATATAAACGAATGCGGCCCCCGGGGAAAATTAGTTTGACACCCCTGATTTAGCCAATGATACATCCTGTTTTTATGGATGGTAACCGTGGTGACTGGCTACACTGGCTACCACACAGGGGGGCAGAGTGAGTGCCCGAAATGAGTAGTGTTAAATCAGTGGTTTGAATTTGTTGTGCTTGACAGGAAGTTACATCACCACAGTCCTTGGTTGCTCTGAGCATGAGCAGTCCTCAGTGATAGGTTATGTAAAAAGTCGCTGGCAGCCAAGCTCGACAAAATCTCCCTCCCTCTGCTCAGGTCAAACCTCAGCTACGTATATCCCCTCCTGCCCCTTCCACACTTAGCAGGATTAGGGTTTATTTAGGTCTCCATAAACATTTATAGAGTGGGAGGGTGATGATGATGCTGGCTTAATGTACAATACTGCATTGAGTTTTAAGATGACTGTATAATAGCCCATAACATAAACATTATCCAGGGACAGATCGGTGTTCCTTAGCCATCTCCTCTGACTGTCATTGTCATGAATGGCATGCCAATGATAGACGAGTTGGCTACGGCACAGAGAGATCTGGGACCAGGTTAGGCAAAGAAGTATAGTAATGGCAGAGTTACATTCTGTGAAATTGCCTATGATAGCTATCTACTACGACATTATTTATAGACAATGACTATTTTGGGAGATACATAGGCAGGATAAGACGATGAAGAGTGGAATTACAGCCTATATGACACGCTATGGGGAATCATGGGAAGGGGATGTATATACAGTATGTTCAACCCCAATGGTTTTTGCTATCCCCCAGTCTTTTGCAAATAGACATGGCTTTTTCAGCTATTGAATGAGGTGAACATTGTATACTGCAGGTAAAAATGTATATCTCATCAAATCTTTTGAGCTAGGTATGTAACACAGGGGTGGGTGCAGCTCCTGTCCTCTTTCCCTTTCTGATCAACCACTCTTCTAACCCTGTACGTTGCATTTAAATGGAGTCCGTGTGAGGCGATACTGACCACGTAGAGTTGCTTCCACAGCACGCCCCATTCCTGCAGGGTGGAGGTGGTCTCAGTGATAATGGGATCTTCCAGAGGCACCACCGTCTCACACAGCCTAGGGTGAGACACACACAGTTATAGAAACAGAGTCAGACACTCGAAAACTTAAAACTGACAGACATAACTGCCGACAGTACAAATAGAGAAAAACAAAAACACAATTGAACGAACCAACACACACACACTTCGATCACTGCCCTGTGCTGGCACTGTCATGACATAACTCTTTCATGATGGGAAAAACTATATTTCACTCAATTGTGAAATTAGGATTATAAAGGATCACTAGAGCAAAACCACAACGGACAATTTATATTTCAGAGTGCCAACCATGAGACTAAATGAAAGACAAGAGAAAGACCTTAAGCAGGAGAAAAGGAGAAGATCGCCAGGTTATGTTGTGAAATGTGGTTCTCTGCACTCTGGCTTTGGATTCTATAATGGATTCTATAATGTATTGCATACATTTGTTCTATAGAAAACGTGTCTAGTTAAAAACACAAGACAGTCATTACATAACAAGCCAGAATGATACTCTATAGCTCTGATGCACTGGGAGAACCTGTAGGTGTTTTCATACCATTAACCAGACTAAACTGCAATGCACATTTCCCAAATTCAACTCTTTGAGCAGGGAAGTGTAATAATGACAATTTCCAAGTCTGCACCTGTTTTAGAAGCAAACGAGAGCTCTCTGAATGTGTGTTATAAGTGCACAGGAGGGTGGTGATATAACACTATGAACGATCCTCCCAGTCCACACTGTCACTGATCCCTGCCTGCAGATCTAATCTCCATCAACACTGGCTGGTATAAGAGCTTGCCTGCCTCCCTTTGTCTTTGCACTGCCCTCTCTCGGCTTCCACTGCCATGAACACCTTGTGTGCCTTAAACAGCAACACAACTCGGATGACCACTGGTGTCGTGTGTGTCCGTGGGAGAGTAGTATGTGTGTGTGTGTGTGTGTGTAGGAGCATGCTTCACTGGCAGAGCAGACCTAATGCCATTTAACTACAGATCCTCACAGATCAGTGATGAGGGAAACGAGGCAACAGAAATGGGTGGGACATGCACACACCACCCCATTGTTGATTAATAAATCTTACCCAATGGCAGCTCTACATTATGTTGTGGAAAATATAGAGCTTCCTTTGGCTTCCATTAACCAGTGATTCTCCACCTTATATCTGAAATTATTGGCACCCTTGATAAAGCTGAGCAAAAAAAAGACTGTATAAAATGAATACAAATATTTACCTGTTGTATGCAACGACAAAAAAAAAAACAAAAGGGGAAATTATACAATTTCTCAGAGAAAGAAACAAACATTTCTGAGATTGGAGAACACATTGGGAGGGATCTTAGACAATTCCTCCATACAGAATATTTCCAGATCCTTGATGTCCTTCGTCTGTACATTTTGCAAGGGTCATCACAGTCTCCGGACTTAAACCCCATTGAAAACCTGTGGTTTGAATTGAATGGGGCAGTCCATAAGTACAGACGAAGGACATCAAGGATCTGGAAAGATTCTGTATGGAGCAATGGTCTAAGATCCCTCCCAATGTGTTCTCCAATCTCATAAAACATTTAGGAAAAAGGCTCAGTGCTTTTATCCTCGCAAGGGGAGGGTGCTGGAGTATTGAACAGAGGGGTGCCAATAACTTTGACCCTCATCTTTTTTAGTTTCAACAAAATCTCTTTCTCTGAGCAATTGTCGTAAAATAATATAATTTCCCCATTGTTTTTGCAGACAATATAGCTCAGTATTTGTATTATTCACTTGATATAGTAGTTTTTGCTCATCATTATCAAGGGTGCCAATCATTTTCAAACCAGGAATGTATCTCTGACAAACTGGGCTCATATGATTTAACAGGAAGAGACTCACCCTCTGTTGGTGACTGTGGATTTCTTCAGGTGGACATAGTTGGTTGGGAATATACCCTGATGGATGGAAAGGGCGGAAGTAGAAGAGAAAAATGTAGCAAGGTGCTGCAACTGAAGACCGTAGTCCTGTGCTCTGCATGCATGTAAACAGTATGCCCCACATGTTGCATGTGTGTGTCCCTGTGTTGTACATGATATGCATTGGTCAACTGTAATGTGGAGCAGTAGTTAGAGGAGCGGAGTTCTTGACAGACAAAAAACTACTGTAGCCACAAGCTACGCTTAGATTGTGGCTATTTTAATACTGCTCTAACTCTCTGACACACACAAACTGAATATGCAGCAGCTCAGCCCCAATTGTCGCTTAGCTGGGAAGGGCATGAGAGACAGAACAGTGCCAACTGCCACCCTTGCAGTTCCTCTCTCTGGCTCTAATCTGCCAGATGTGATGAATTGGGCACAGTGAGCACAGTTAATTGTGGCAGCTCAGGGAGAGTATGAGGGCAAGTGAGGGAGCGTGGGAGGAAGAGTACATAAAAATGGAGGCGTATGGGTGGGGGACTGTAACTAGCTGATGAGAGTAGTGAGAGCAGAACGGGCATTGGCATCCCATAAGACCTCTAGCTATCTGGCAGGATTGTGAGGAGTTTTAGTGTGTCTTTCTGGAACAGTATGTTACCTGACAACTCAATCTGACTGACCTTTTATTTCAGCTCGACTCAGAAGAATGATGAGACAGCAGAGGTATTGTCTATCACTGTCATGACATTGAAGAGGAGTAAAACCACATACAGATCTGGGACCAGGGCCAGACTAAGGTATCACAGGTTCTTCACTGGTTTCACAGCTTATTAAGATACTGACTGAATGAGGCCTCCCGAGTGACACAGTGGTCTCAGGCACTGGGGCTGTATCACAACCGGCCGTGATCGGGAGTCCCATAGGGTGGCGCACGATCGGCCCAGCGTCGTCCAGATTATGGGAGGGTTGCCCCGGAGGGGGGGGGGGGGGGGGGGGGTGCTTTACTTGGCTCATTGTGCTCTAGTGAATCCTTGTTGTGTGCCGGGCGCCTGCAGGCTGACCTCGGTCGTCAGGTGAACGGTGTTTCCTCCGACACAGTGCGGCTGGCTTCCGGGTTAAACAGGCAAGCTCAGTTTGGCGGGTCATGTTTCAGAGGACGCATGACTCGACCTTCGCCTCCCGAGCCCGTTTGGGAGTTGCAACGAAGAGACAAAATCGAAATTGTGAAGAAAAAGGGGGTTTGAAATGTTTTTTATAAAAAGCTACTCAGTGATGGGTATCATGTGTCAGACATTTTGATTTGGAACATGAAGCCGAAAAAACAGGTACAGTTATAAACATGGTTTACTGAACAATTGATTGGATCGGAAGTGGATGCGTCAGT
This sequence comes from Oncorhynchus mykiss, assembly GCF_057628025.1. NCBI lineage: Eukaryota > Metazoa > Chordata > Actinopteri > Salmoniformes > Salmonidae > Oncorhynchus > Oncorhynchus mykiss. The sequence continues at coordinate 40,277,536 of NC_143030.1, read as the reverse complement.
AATATATATTAACCATGAACTGCAGTGCAGAACAGATCGATGGCAGCAGCTATAGTGGAACATTGCCTGGAGGTGCTGAACCCATTTAGTTCAAACATAGTGTACGTACACATCCAACAAACTTCCACAGGTGCAGGCAGGTACTAATAATACCATAGAAAAAATTAAGATGAATGCCTGCATACTTTGTAATCGAATTCAAATCGAAAGGAAACCCTGTTTGTCATTTCGTGATGTATTGTTGCATTTCTGTGCATCTTACTGTACCTTTTGGAGACAGTGTGTTAATGGAGCTCTACCTGGAGGTGAGGTTTGCCAGTTTACATGGAACTGCATGTCAAAACAGCAGCCTGAGCAGGCTCTCTGGAGGGAATGTACTAGCAGGAGACGCCTGATAGTGGGTGGGTGGATGGATGGGTCGGTGTCTCTCGCTCTCAACACAAATGGCTTCATGCTTTTTATCTTAGATGCAAGTACCAACGTATTCTCCCATTGCACTCATCTCATTGGAAGCAAGATGAAGTGTACAGTAAACACAGTGCCACATTGTAGGCCTCTGTGTGAGCGGTAGAAACACTTTTTAACACAGATGATCCATCAGTATGTATGTGTGGGTGTGGAAGGTGAACTGATAAAATAAATGGTGTAACTCTTATTGTATATGTACTGCTACTCATCCAATACAACGCCTCCAGAAATCCAAAGTGTGCATCGTATTCTCTGCCACACAGAGAGGAGAGAAAATATGGTAGCTTGCACCTAACACATACTAATTGCGGTGCCCAAACATGACAACACTAAGAAAAGTAAGCATGCTGAAGTTGAGGTTTGCATGAGGAATCACTTTGCTGTGAATAAATAGCTTCAAACAAACAGTGGCTGATAGCTGCCTGGTCAAACAGGACCACTCTCAATAATAGCGGCAATACAAGCAGTGAATGTAAAGTGTGATTCTAAAAGGAAAAGGCTGATGTGTTTACCTTGATTGAAGGCTTCTTGGTGGAAAACCCTCTGTACCAACCTAAAGAGAAACCAAAGATTCATAGTCTGTTCAGCTGGTTGATATGTCCACACACACACACACACACACACACACACACACACACACACCACAAAGTGCTTTTTTAGATGAAGGTAAAGTGAGTATACTATACAATGTTATTCTCTATAAACTGTTATTCAGCAGCTCTTACCTTCACTCTTCTCCAGGATCTGCACCGTCTCTCCTATCTCCAGAACCAGGGCCTGACATACTGAGCCCCGGAAGTTACAAATAACTGAGAAAAAATAAAAAGGGTAAACATTATAAACTTCATGAAGTTATGTCTGTTTCTGTTTTAGCCAACGTGTTTGTTTTTTATGATATTGTTTATTCAGTGAATAGATATTACTCAAAGACTCAAAGCTCTGCTCATCATTACATCCCTTTCCTGTAAACAGAAACAGTCAAGTGCCCAGCCTAAAGATGAGATACTCTGTCCTTGGCTTTATCCTTGTGTTACTTTCCACGAGGTGCATCCCTCCCCATCAGTCATGTTTTCAAACAGCATGTGTTTTGGTTTGTCGCCGAGCTGTTAACAGCTTCTTTTTTTTTTTTAAATAAGCCGTTTCCTGCAAACAGTCCTCGCAAAGGAGCCCCAGCTCAACCAACTGGAAACAGGCCCCCCTCCCTGAAGTGTGTAGGCATTTTAAAAAGGCAATTGATTCTTAAGCATTCCTGATTTTAATACAATGTAAAGTTAAGTCTCCAAATATGGACCCTACAAATAGCACATATTCTGCTGCTAAACAGTAGGGGTAAACGCTCCTCCATCATATCTGTGCATAAATCTTCAATGCTGAACTGAGTGCTGTCTGTTTGTTCTCACTGCAGCATAAACTCAACCAATGCCCTTTAAAGTATGCAGAGTACTGCTGGCTGAATCAAATACTGTGACTCAGAGAACATGATTAAGGATGCATTAGCGCCATCTTCAGGGGACCCGTACTATAGAGTACCACCTTTAATACCTCTTAAATGGTGCATCAGTCGAGGAGCAGAGTAACTTAACAGCAGAACAGAGATGTAATGTCTACAGGCCTCAGTACAAGGCAAACTTGTTTGGCGACGACAGGGCTCCATTCACGATTCCAAAACCCACAAATGGTGGCCCTTGGAGGAGAGTTCTGTGTGAGTCATTATGCTAATGACCCAGTCAGGGGACCCAATGAGTGGGGGGAGGGGAGAAGGGAGAGGCCAGAGCACTTGTTCGGTTTGTAGGAAACGAGCACTTAGTTCCTCTGCTACGGTAGCTATGGCAACAGATCATCTATAAAACTGTAGGGCTTTCTTCCCTGTATAACTGCTGCAGGGATCTGGGCATTTTAAAAAAGGCAGGAATATAGATGTGCTGCTGCTGCGCACAGGGTCCAAATCACAAGCACAGGGCATAGATCAGATGGAGAGAGAGAGAGAGAGATGGAGCGAGATAATCTGAACATATAACCATCTAAGTGACAAGAGAGAAAGACTTGAAAAGGGATCTTCTTGTCCCCTTCTCTAACTCTGCTTCAGGTCTATTACCAACCTGGCCTAAACATTCTCTACTTCAAAGTCCTTGTCTTTTAATGTCCCCTAGTTTGTGTAAGTTGCTTAATTACACTGGAACCATTATGAGACCCTCAGCAGAGTGCCCATTTCAGAACAAGATGGGACTGTTTCACTGGAGATTGTGGTTCTATTTCACAGGCTCTGTTGACTCTGCTCTTTACTTGGATTTGAAATATTCCCTTGCTGAAATGTGGATCCATGTTTTATCACTATTCTCCATGTGGTGCCTCAAAAGTAATGCACTATATAGTATCTTCAATTGCATCACTATTCCCCATGTTGTGCCTCAAAAGTAATGCACTGTATAGGGAATTAGGTGTCATTTGAGACGCAAACTCAGAAATAAACAAGCAAATCTGCATTACTAAAAAGTATTGAACTCACTTCCTTTTCCATCTATCAATCACAGGCCAACAGTATAGTTACTGTACAATGCAGCAATACAGGGAGTGACTGTAACAACAACAGTTGAGTTCAGATTCAAACTGAAAATGTTGATGTGCGAGTACAGTAGGGTGTGTGATAAATGAGACCTGGCAGAAGCAAGGCATTTCCACAATCAACAACCAGTGTGAGTAAAATAGTAGCCAACAGTGAACGGTAATGGCAGTGTTCACTCATCGGAAAACACAAGCCAAGACAGAAATGTACAGTAAAAGTAGTGAAGTGAGAGTAATATCTAAATGGGCAAAAGGAAAAATGTATGAACTATGTTAGAGTATTAGGTTGCATGAAGTGCCACTGTTGATGATTTGCAACAAACTGATGTTAGTTGAGGAGCCTGCTTATGATAGCTATTAAGTCTGAATATGGCATAACTGTTAGGAAGTTGTTCCTTAATTCCTCAACTTTGGAATTCAGATTAATCTTATTTTTGCAGAGATTCAGCTGAAGCCATTTTTTTAACAGCAGTTTATGTGGGCCCACAATGTACAATGATGGTAGGCAGATGCTGCAGTTTTGTGCTCCCTGCAGTGTGAAAACAGAGAAGGGCCACACACACACAAACCCACCCAACCACCCACACCAACAGAGAGAAAGCGACTTACTTACACACACCCACACAGAGAAAGAGACTTGCCTACACAGATGACAGAGATCAAGGTTAAGTCAGTGTTGCTTTGTAAATTAGTAAACCAATGTGGTGGAGTTACAGGCAGTTATCAGTCATCCTTTGTTAGGTTTGTAAAGTGAACAAGAGAAGAAAAAAAGCTCAGTTGAATTGATCCTTGCTTTTTAAAACAGTGTTTACATTGTTCACTTTTATATCACATGGATGTCTACAAAGCCTTTTGTATAGTTTGTCTATCTATTCAACCTAGGTCTTTACAGTGTGTGTCCCTCTCTCAGTCCCCAGGCTAAATCAACCATGCAAATAGCCTCGTTCAAATATGCACAGCACACAAAATTATCATTACTATGCACCAATTTGTGTGGTCATCAAAATTACACAACGTGGGGAAAAAAATGTTTTATAGAACTATTCATCAAAATGAAAATCAAAGTAGTTTCTCTGGCGATAAGATAATGAACTCCAGACTGAAGTCACAGTCATCCAAGAATGATCTATCTATTATTTCACCACAGGCATACACATCACTCATTGTAAATATTGCTTAATGGAACATGGAGGTAAGTAGGTTACTGCTCTCTCTGTTCAGCTTTGATTCTGTGTTGATGGAAACATTTAGCAGACAGACAGCACACATGGTCAGGAAAACAAAGCTGAGAGAGACAGACATACTGTACTAGATTGTACTGTACTATGCCCTGAAGGGCAGTTTAAAGGGCAGCGAGCATCAAACCCCACCAACAAGAGTAAATGCAACCCTACATCTCTTTTTGGGGCAACTTCACATGAACTGAAGCAAAAGCAATGTATTTACATAGTAAATTGTTGACAGGGACAGCATAACAACAGTACACAGAGGGTGAGCATTGTTTCTGAGGAGGCTTTATGGTACCATAAAGAATGTACAGAAAGGAGTACACTAGCAGATGGATGATAAAGGGACAGTTCACACAAATGTTAAAAAATGACATATCCCATTCAAGTCACGGGACAATATCAGAAACTTTCACACATCGTATGAAATCATATATAAGCAACTTTGTTGAGCTTCACAATCAATTCTAGATGTTTTCAGATTATGTGCAAAAAAAATGCTGATATTGGTCCCATGACTGGAAACAGTGCCAGGGACACTTAAACAAAGCACAGATTGCTGTCATACCTTGCCCATTGAAAGCTTGCCGGATAATGAAACCAATGTGTCATTTTGTAACGTGGGTGTACTATCCCTTTAAACTGCGGCATCTTTACTTGCAAGATCATCTAAAACTACAGAGAAATACATGTCTTGAAGGACATCACATTACTGATGTACAATGCGTCTTACCCTTTCTGACCACTGTATGCAGTTCATTCTTAAATCTGATTGTTTTACTATTATTTGAGTGCTGTATTGAATAGAAACTTCCTGGATGCTTTCAGAGCCAAACCAAAACATTACTGGTAGGGCTGGTGATCACAGTGAAGCGCATCACAGATTAGTTCCTTTAGCCATTCCAGTGATGCATTGTGACTAAGCATGCAGACCCCGGAGGTCCTGCTTCTCTCCTAGATTTCAGTAACCCTGTCCCAGATACTCAAATGGCAAAGTAAAAAATGACACAAGAGCCTTTTCTGTTTGGCCCAATGAGTCATGCTGTTCAGCATGACCTGAATGCACGCTCACTCAGACACACACCGCATCACTGGGCTGTTCTCGGGTCCTGCTAACCTAAGGACTTCTGCCACGCGAGTGCCCGGGTGCTTTTGTCAGATCTGATTTCAGAACAGCAACCAGATCTGTCTGAGTGAGCATGGCACCCATCTGCAGTGGAGAGCACATGACTACTTGATGACCACGTTACCTTTTATTACATTTCAAAAGAGCAAACACTCACGAACACATACACAGATGCCACCAGACACACATGCCGCCCACCTACATACATACATGACGCACGCAACACACACATACACAAATGCTTAAAAATAGGCCATATTGGACTAACGCTCAACTTTCTACTGATGAGAGCAGAAATCCCATTGTTTCCAGAAGCGTTGTTACTCAAACTCTGTTGAACAACCTGCAGCAAAGGAGGTGATGAGTGGTTGTGTCCTCAGCGGGTTAAAACCATTAAGAAATGGTGCTTAGGGTACACCAAACTCTGTAATCCCCCTACCAATTGGACATTAGCTGTATCTCCTGCTTTACTTAATTATGGCTGTCCATTCATATTATTGTCCAAGATGTCATAGCTTCAAATTGCCATGACTTTCTAATTCACAGTTATATCGGAAGTTTACATACACTTTGGTTAGAGTCATTAAAACTCATTTTTCAATCACTCCGCAAATTTATTGTTAACAAACTATAGTTTTGGCAAGTCGGTTAAGGACATCTACGTTGTGCATGACAAGCAATTTTTCCAACAATTGTTTACAGACAGATTATTTCACTGTATCACAATTCCAGTGGGTCAGAAGTTTACATAAACTAAATTGACCGTGCCTTAAAACAGCTTGGAAAATTCCAGAAAATGTCATGGCTTTAGAAGCTTCTGATAGGCTAATTGACATAATTTCAGTCAATTGGAGGTGTACCTGTGGATGTATTTCAAGGCTTACCATCAAATTCAGTGCCTCTTTGCTTGACATCATGTGAAAATCAAAGGAAAATTAGCCAATACGTCAGAAAACAAAATTGACCTCCACAAGTCTGGTTCATCCTTGGGAGCAATTTCCAAACACCTGAAGGTACCACGCTCAACTGTACAAACAATAGTTCGCAAGTACAAACGCCATGGGATCATGCAGCCATCATACCACTCAGGAAGGAGACGCCTTCTGTCTCCTAGAGATGAACGTACTTTGGTGCAAAAAAGTGCAAATCAATCCCAGAACAACAGCAAAGGACCTTGTGAAGATGCTGGAGGAAACAGGTACACGAGTATCTATATCCACAGTAAAAGTCCTATATCGACATAACCTGAAAAGCCGCTCAGCAAGGAAGAATCCACTGCTCCAAAACCGCCATAAAAAAGCCAGACTACGGTTTGCAACTGCACATGGGGACAAAGATCGTACTTTTTGGAGAAATGTCACCTGGTCTGATGATTTTTTTTTTTTAAACTGTTTGGCCATTATGACCATCATTATGTGTGGAGGAAAAAGGGGGAGGCTTGCAAGCCGAAGAACACATCCCAACGGTGAAGCACGGGGGAGGCAGCATCATGTTGTGGGGGTGCTTTGCTGCAGGAGGGATTGGTGCACTTCACAAAATCGATTGTATCATGAAGAAGAAAAATTATGTGGATTTATTGAAGCAACACCTCAAGACATCAGTCAGGAAGTTAAGCTTGGTCGCAAATGATTCTTCCAAATGGACAATGACCCCAAGCATACATCCAAAGCTGTGGAAAAATGGCTTAAGGTCAACAAAGTCAAGGTATTGGAGTGGCCATCACAAAGCCCTGACCTTAATCCTACAGAAAATTTGTGGGCAGAGCTGAAAAAGCGTGTGCGAGCAAGGGGGCATACAAACATGACTCAGTTACAGCTCTGTCAGGAGGAAGGGGACAAAATTCACCAAACTTATTGTGGGAAGCATGTGGAAGGCTACCCGAAACATTTGACCCAAGTTAAACAATTTAAAGGCAAGGCTACCAAATACTAATTGAGTGAATGTAAACTTCTGACCCACTGGGAATGTTATGAAAGAAATAAAAGCCTAAATAAAATCACTCGACTATTATTCTGACCTTTCATATTCTTAAAATAAAAGTGGTGATCCTAACTGACCTAAGACAGGGAATTTTTACTAGGTTTAATGTCGGGAATTGTGAAAAACTGAGTTTATATGCATTTGGCTAAGGTGTATGTAAATTTCCGACTTCAACTTATTTCTATATTGAGTTGCACTTGAGCCGTTGCATGTGGAGGTGCAAGGGCATGCCAATGTCAGAGCCACATGAGGGGCAGATGTTTCTGAACCAGAGTGAGAAGTGAATCCAGTCATGTGTACAGCTATTGCCAACTACCATATCACCTCACTACCACCAGATACAACTGTTGGAACTACCTGCAAATCACCTGCTAAGTTTGGGAAGAGGACACGGGGTGAGATACTGTATAGTGATGAAGACATTCACAGAGACGTATTATGTCCAATAAAAAAAACAAGCAAACAAATAATGAGGTTGTCTAAAAGGAGATATTCTATTTTTCATTATTTGGGTTCTACATGTTCTCTTTGTTAGCCTGTGCCCATTAAGATAAGATGGGAGGAATGAGGCCCACAGAGAAGAGTACAGCAGCTTTTAGACAGTATGGTAGAAGTTACCTCTAAAAAAGATCTAGGATCAGATACCGCACTTCGTTGTAAACTGTATAGTAGAAGTTGCCCCAAACGCGGATCTAGGAACAGATACAATTGCCCCAATCCTGACCATTGGGTGGATGAAAAAATGTGTCCCAAATGCAATAGTCAGACTCCAAGTAGATACTTCCAATCAAAACTGAAAACTCAATGTCAGTTTGTAGCTTTCAACATGGGACATGGTTTTCACAAGGACAGCTTCAAATATCAAGCATCAAACCTTAGCAGCAGCCCACAAATCTGATGAATATGATGTGGCTTGTTTACTCTGGCAAAATTCTGAGTAGTAGAGCAAAATGGACACCGCGGGTCTTCTAACAGTGTGCAGTCCTATGCCTCTGGCTGTAGCCTACGCCGGTGTTTTTCAAATCGTGGGCCTACGTACTGGGTTTCACATTTTGTTCTAACCACCACTAACACGCGTGACTATTAGTTGATTAGCTGAATCAGGTGTGTGCACTGCAATGTTGCGCTTACAAAATTGTGCCACCGGAATTGACAAAAGCTGGTCATATTCGCTGCTTTCTGCGTTTCAGCACCCTGGACAGCGACACGCGGTTGGTTGAAGCATAATTTTCAGCACCGCGGACAGCGAAACGAAAAGGATGGCTGGTTAAATCAAAAGGTACAGTACACTGTGTGCTCTCAAACTGTTGCTTCTCTCCCGTTCTCCACCAATGACTTCTCTTTGTTGAACACAAATCAATAGTTCTGGAGTCTGGGTATTTATCGAGCAGTGCAGTGTGTGTTCTGAGCGAACTGATTCAACATGACTCATTCAAATCGCCAGGAACATTTTGCAGATAGTTCCAATACTCCTGATATAAATGACCCATTACCTCTGGGGCTACTAGCACTTTTCACAATGATTCGGCTTGAGCATTATGACATAGTGATTGGAGATCACAGATGGTAGTAGTAGCTAAGTAGTCGTGGCGCTGTGTTACAAATGCCGACAGGTAAGCATGCGCATACTCAGACTCTAGGCTACACCTGTTGGCATAACGCTATCCCATTGCCCCCTCGTGGTTTCCAGTCGAATGCCTTTTCAGATAGGCATTGAAGAGCGTCAGAGCCTATCTGAACACAATTATTGACGCATTTTCAAAACATACAATGTAGCCTAGTATGAATGAATGATAAGCATACTGTAGGACTGGGTTATGGATGGCCACTGGTGATACAGTCATAGAGAGGTAGCATGCCTATACTAGGCGATATCATCCCACGCAATAACCGATATTTTACCTTTTCTTATTGTCAGGTTATCCTTAGCCATTAAGCACAGCTGATAGACTTGTGTTTTGTAAGCTATAGCCTCATTACAGGAATTTAAAACACTAGACATTGTGACTGTTTGATGCGAATACCTTACAGTTACATATAATAACCTGTATGACCAAACAGGATATCAAATCCGAAGCTGTGATCGTCACAGCGCGTCTTCATAAGAAAATAATCCGTTTTGAATGAGAAAAGTAAATCACATTGAAAATAATTCATTAAAAAAAAGAAGACAAATAGCCAGATAAATACTGAATCGACTCACCAACTCCGATTTTTTCCTCTTCTGTCGGTATCCACATCTTGGGATTTTTGTTATTTTCCCACCTGGAGACCAAGCCTCATTCTGTCGATATCGTGGGAGGATGTGGCTAAATGAAAGCTATAGGAATAACCCCGGCTCTTTATGTATCGAACGGGACTAGGCTACAACTCGTTAGAAATATAGGCTATTATAGGCAACAACATAAAATGGACCACCAATGTCTTCGCCCGCGGTTCCTTTATCTCCCGGTCTGCTCTGCTCGCTGTGTCTCCTAGTCACACAAGATGCAGTCTCCGTGTCCACCTACCCAATACACACGGTCATCTAAATCTCCAAACGCTATTGTTGCAGCAGCATCTCGATAGGAACTGATTTTTTTTTTTTTTTTACGGTTTATTTATGTATTTCCAGGTTAGTCATTAGCCTGTGGTTCATTACCAAGTCGGATTCCCAATGATCAACAACGCCATGATATCGGGTCCCCGCGATTGGGTTGAGTCAGACGATAATTAACACTCGTGATATTGTCCGCCGGTCCAAACTGGTATTGAGGGGCAAGACATTTTCAGAAAACTGCTATATACTGTAAGATGCGCCATCTTCATGGTCGTCACATGACTCGTTTTGTCAATACGGATGTGTTAAGCATTTACAAATGTAATTTGACTGTCGGAGCGCAACTGCATGGCAATTGCATCCATCACTAATTGCACTTTCACTGTCATGGGAAGCCTAGTTTTCATTCTTCCTTAAAATTGAATCTTCAGCTCCTGGGCTAAACCAAGCTGTCCATGCTATTACATCAGTTACTGGAACCAAGACTGAGATGTGGTAGGCTTTCCTTACAGGGTCTGTCAAAAAATGGTTACAGAACCTCTTTATTGGTCTATATACACATTTAAAAAAGGGATCTGCCAGGAGAATGTTATTTCAAATCAAATTGTATTGGTCACATGGCTAGCCGATGTTATTGCGAGTGTAGCAAACACAGTGCATTAATATCTAACAATTACCTAATATACACAAATCAAAGGAATGGAATAAGAATATATACACACAAATACATGCATGAGCATTGACAGAGCTGCATTGTTTCCTAGGAACGCGAAGCGAGGCGGCTATCTCTGTCAGAGCCAGAAGTTCAGTATATACATAGATGAGTAATGCCAGATATGTAAACAATATTAGTGGCGTTATTAAAGTGACCAGTGATCCATTTATTAAAAGTGGCCAATGATTTCAAGTCTATGTAGGCAGCAGCCTCCCTGTGCTAGTGATGGCTGTTTAACAGTCAGATGGCCTTGAGATCTAAGCTGTTTTTCAGTCTTTAGGTCCCAGCTTTGATGCACCTGTACTGATCTCACCTTTTGGGGTTGTAGCGGGGTGAACAAGCAGTGGCTTGGGTGGTTGTCATCTTTGATGATCTTTTTGGCCTTCCTGTGACATCGGGAGCTGTAGCTGTCCTGGAGGGTAGGTAGTTTGAACCCTGTGATGCGTTGAGCAGACCGCACCACCCTCTGGAGAGCCGTATCAGGCAGTGATGCAGCCCGACAGGATGTTCTCATTTGGGCATATGTCAAAGTTGAGGGTTTTAGGTGACAAGGCCAATTTCTTTAGCCTCCTGAGGTTGAAGAGGCGCTGTTGCGCATTCCACCTTCTCCACTGCTGTCCCGTTGATGTGGATAGGGGGGTGCTCCCTCAGCTGTTTCCTTAAGTCCACTCTCATCTCCTTTGTTTTTGTTGACGTTGAGTGAGGTTATTTTGCTGACACCACACTTCGAGTGCCCTCATCTCCTCCCTGTAGGCCGTCTTGTCGTTGTTGTTAATCAAGTCCACTACTGTTGTGTCGTCTGCAAACTTGATTGAGTTGGAGGTGTGCATGGTCACGCAGTCATATGTGAACAGGGAGTACAAGGGCCTATGTTTAATGCATATTAATCAATCAGAAATGGAAAAAGGTTAATCTTATAGTCTATCAATCAACATACATCAATCACTCAGTGAGTAGTAGGCTATTCCTCCCATCACATTGTCACTATTGTTCCCCTGGCTTATGGAGGACATGACAAACTGGTAGGCTGTGCTCAACAACAACAAAAAACACTTGAAAAACAATGTAACTGGGAATTAAAATGACATGGCCAGACTCCAAAATGTCACAATAATGCCTTGTTATCTGAAGGGTGGCCTTTTGTATCCCCACCCAATGGTCCAAATGTGGAATCCGTATACCCTTGACGATATCATGGACAGCAATGGTTTGAGAACATTCCATGAATTAAGACAGACCATTCCTTTTTCTAGATTTACCATTTCGGTCAGCTATGCCCTTGGGAAACCCAACTGCCAAACCATCCAATGATGAGATTTATAAATAAATAAATTCTGGGCTCCCAAATGGACAGCTATAATATATTAACAACTTTGGAAAAGCTCATTTGGAGTTAGCCATTAAAAACAGAGGTGTTTTTCCCTACCTTCACCACCTGGGGCAGCCTATCAGCAAGTCCAGGACCCAGTTTCACAGGCCGAGGGTCAGACCCAGGGCCTCAAGCTTAATGATGAGCTTGGAGAGTACCATGGTGTTGAAAGCTGAGCTTTAGTCAATGAACAGCATTCTTACATGGGTATACTTCTTGTCCAGATGGGACAGGGCAGTGTGCAGTGCGATGGCATAGTCTGTGGATCTATTGGGGCGGTATTCAAATTGAAGGAGGTCTAGGGTAGACTGGGTAGACTGGGTTAGGGACAGATTGAATATGTCCGTAAACACACCAGCCAGCTGGTCTGCGCATGCTCTGAGGACGTGGCTAGGGATGCCATCTGGGCTGGCAGCCTTGCGAGGGTTAACACGCTTAAATGTCTTACTCACATCGGCCACGGAGAAAGAGAGCCCACAGTCCTTGGTAGCAGACGAAGAAGGTATTTAGCTTGTCTGGAACCAAGACGTTGGTGTCTGCAACATGTCTGTTTTTCCAAATAAACCATTTCCCAATATATACAGTGCCTTCAGAAAGTATAAAAAGACCCCTTCCCCTTTTCTACATTTTTATACGTTACAGCCTTGTTCTAAAATTGAATAACCCATAATGACAAAGCGAACACAGGTTTAGAAAATTCAACAAATAAAAAAAATCTGAAATACCTTATTTACATTAGTATTTAGGCCCTTTGCTATGAGACTCAAAATTGGAGCTACGGTGCATCCTGTTTCCATTGATCATCCTTGAGATATTTCTACAACTTGATGAGTCCACCTGTGGCAAATTGTGTCGAGGCACAGATCTGGGGAAGGGTACCAAAACAATTCTGCAGCATTGAAGGTCCCAAAATACTCTTCCTAGAGCTGGCTGCCCGGCCAAACTGTGCAATCGGTGGAGAAGTGCCTTGGTCAGGGAAGTGACCAAGAACCCAATGGTCACTCTGACAGAGCTCCAGAGTTCCTCTGGAGATGGAATAACCGTCCAGAAGAACAACAGTCTCTGCAGCACTCCACCAAAATCAGGCTTTTATAGCAGTGGCCAGACTGAAGCCACTCCTCAGTAAAAAAGGCAGATGACAGTCCGCTTGGTTTGCCATAAGGCAACTAAATGACTGACCATGAGAAACAAGAGATTCTCTTGTTTTAGGACACCAAGATTGGACTATTTGGCCTGAATGTCAAGCGTCACGTCTGGAGGAAACCTGGCACCATCCCGATGGTGAAGCATGGTGGTGGCAGCATCATGCTGTGTGGATGTTTTTCCGCGACAGGGAGACTAGTCTGCATTGAGGCAAAGATGAACGGAGCAAAGTACAGAGCGATCCTTGATGACAACCTGCTCCAGAGCTCTCAAGAGCCTCAGACTGGGGAAAAGGTTTACCTTCCAATAGGACAACAACCCTAAGCACACAGCCAAGACAAAGCAGGAGTGGCTTTGGAACAAGTCTCAATGTCCTTGAGAGCCCGAACTTGAATCCGATCGAACATCTCTGGAGAGCTGAAAATAGCTGAGCAGCAACGCTCCCCCACCAACCTGACAGAGCTTGAGAGGATCTGCAGCGAAGAATGGGAGAAACTCCAAATACAGGTGTGCCACGCTTGTAGCGTCATATCCAAGACGACTTGGTTGTAATCGCTGCCAAAAGGTGCTTCAACAAAGTAATGAGTAAAAGGGTCTGAAAACGTATGTAAAAAAAAAAAATTGTTACTAAGGGGTATTGTGTGCAGATCGATAAGGGGAAAAAACAATTTAATCAGTTTTAGAATAAGGCTGTAACCTAACAAAATGTGGAAAAAGTCAAAAGGTCTGAATACTTTACAAATGCACTGTATGTGTGAAATAATGAATGGAAAATATATGAATATGAAATGATATGAATTTAAATATTGTACCTAACTAGTTCTGTCTTCTACAATTACTGTACAATGTAATCATTGTTGCCCTAGATTGCCTCAAACATATCAGTGGGTTCTTGAATCCAGTCAGCTTACTGCATTCAGAATGGCAGAGGGCTCAAAGAATGTGGTCTTCCTGCCAGTACTGAAACCCATTAAAGTCAGAGGAAAATATATTTTGGGAAACACAACCTAATATTTTTGCCTTGAAAACCAGCACAGCTACCTGGAGTATAACATCATCCTCCTGCCGCCCTGGGTCAGAGCACGATATGCGGAATATCATGCTGTACAGTGAGAACAAATATATTCCAGGTGAAATAACTTCACTGTACATAAAGATTTATAAAAATACAATGATCCGATGATTGAGTCTCAGAATGTTTGATGTGTACAGTCCTGGCCAAAAGTTGAGAATGACACAAATATAAATTTTCACCAAGTCTGCTTCCTCAGTTTGTATGATGGCAATGTGCATATACTCCAGAATGTTATGAAGAGTGATCAGATGAATTGCAAATAATTGCAAAGTCCCTCTTTGCCATGCAAATGAACTGAATCCCCCAAAAAACATTTCCACTGTATTTCAGCCCCGCCACAAAAGGACCAGCAGACATCATGTCAGTGATTCTCTCGTTAACACAGCTGTGAGTGTTGACGAGGACAAGGCTGGAGATCACTCTGTCATGCTGATTGAGTTCGAATAACAGACTGGAAGCTTCCAAAGGAGGGTGGTGCTTGGAATCATTGTTCTTCCTCTGTCAACCATGCTTACCTGGAAGGAAACACGTGCCGTCATCGTCGCTTTGCACAAAAAGGGCTTCACAGGCAAGGATATTGCTGCCAGTAAGATTGCACCTATATCAAGCATTTATCGGATCATCAAGAACTTCAAGGAGAGCGGTTCAATTGTTGTGAAGGCGGCTTCAGGGCGCCCAAGAAAGTCCAGCAAGCACCAGGACCGTCTCCTAAAGTTGAGTCAGCTGCGGGATCGGGGCACCACCAGGACAGAGCTTTCTCAGGAATGGCAGCAGTCAGGTGTGAGTGCATCTGCACGCACAGTGAGGTGAAGACTTTTGGAGGATGGCCTGGTGTCAAGAAGGGCAGCAAAGAAGCCACTTCTCTCCAGGAAAAACATCAGGGACAGACTGATATTCTGCAAAAGGTACAGATTGGACTGCTGAGGACTGGGTTAAAGTCATTTTCTCTGATGAAACCCCTTTCTGATTGTTTGGGGCATCCAGAAAAAAGCTTGTCTGGAGAAGACAAGGTGAGCGCTACCATCAGTCCTGTGTCATGCCAACAGTAAAGCATTCTGAGACTATTCATGTGTGGGGTTGCTTCTCAGCCAAAGGAGTGGGCTCACTCACAATTTTGCCTAAGAACACAGCCATGAATAAAGAATGGTACCAACACATCCTCCGAGAGCAACTTCTCCCAACCATCCAGGAACAGTTTGGTGACGAAAAATGCCTTTTCCAGCATGATGGAGCACCTTGCCATAAGGCAAAAGTGATAACTAAGTGGCTCGGGGAACAAAACATCTATATTTTGGGTCCATGGCCAGGAAACTCCCCAGACCTTAATCCCATTGAGAATTTGTGGTCAATCCTCAAGAGGCGGGTGGACAAACAAAAACACACAAATTCTGACAAACTCCAAGCATTGATTATGCAAGAATGGGCTGCCATCAGTCAGGATGTGGCCCAGAAGTTAATTCAAAGCATGCCAGGGTGGATTGCAGAGGTCTTGAAAAAGAAGGGTCAACACCGCATATATTGACTCTTTGCATCAACGTCATGTAATTGTCAATAAAAGCCTTTGACACTTATGAAACGCTTGTAATTAAACTTCAGTATTCCATAGTAACATCTGACAGAAATATCTTAAGACACTGAAGCAGCAATCTGTGAAAAGTAATACTTGTGTCATTCTCTAAACATTTGGCCACGACTGTACTTACAGATTCTTGCGGTCAGCATGCAAATTATTTGCAATTATGTTCTGGCCCCCCAACACTCAGCTAAAGAAAAATAAAACCAGCCCGTGGCTGAATCTAGTTGATGATCTAGTTGATGATCTCTGATCTAGCTTGACATTTGATTCCTATTCCTACTGACAAAAATAAGAACTGATGTCAACACAATATAATTATGTTTAACATAATTGGCTAGTGACAGCCAGTGAGAGAAAATAGTATGGTAGAGTAGCGAAGTACATTCTGCACCATCTGGGAAAAGCAAACCTGGTATTTTAGAACCTGTAACAGGGGCACAAGAACATTTTAAAATTAAAATTAACTTTAAAACATTAACCAAACTATACAGTGTGATTTTCTGGCTCTACTTTCATTGAAGTTGATACATAGAAGACATCTAATGAACGCCTTGATTGAAAGACGTTTTACAGATGTTATTGTACACAGTAGTTTAGTACCGTTTGCCCTAATAAGATTGGCTGAGGGAGTGTTTATCCCCCTGTCATACACACGTGCAAACAAGACATACGCAGATAAAATCTCTTCGGTCTCCCTCTCTCTTACACACACACAAAATTCTCTGCTCAAACATAACAGACAGACACTATAAGCTACTCTATTATGGGCAGACACAGAATCAGTCCTCCATCCCAAATACTATATTCACACAGACAAGATAGCCTCTGCTTGTAACATCACCCACAGACAGGAATACATCTATTTTTCTATCTTAGACAAGATCCTGCCTGTTTTCAGCATAACACAGACAGCTCCCATGCACTACTCTAGCATGCTCATACAGACCAATACCTCATACATGCACACATTTTTAAATCACTTTTAATCAAAACAAGGTTGTTTTTAGAATGTTATGATTCCATTCTATAATTATCTAAGAACATTACATAATCCAATTTAACATATGGTAACCAATGGTGATGCAACAGCACACCACTGAATTAGCTGATTATATAGCAAATAGCCCATGTCTGTAGACAGAGCATATAGTCTACAATAAATAGTAAGTGAAGTATGAAACAAATGTGTGTATTATAATATCCATAAAATTGGCTTAAATTGGGTATGACAAATGACTAAATCTTTAGTACATTTCTGAGGTATATTCTATACGTTTATGTTCTGGTCGTGAACCCCTGGCTCCTACGTAGGTTAGAGATGAGTGAACTCTTCCATCACAGCAACTGAATTATAGCTTTTGGGTGCATGATGCAGGTCATATATGTTCACACCAGGGCCGTTAATCTCTTAATGTCAATGGGTCAGGGTATTCCAATTTAGGCCTAAAGATGACAGCGCTCAATCTTTAAATTAAATGGGAGCAAAAATACTTTTAGATACATACTGTACAGAACATGTTTCTTATGGCTCGTTAACAAGAGCGCCTCTAACAAAGAAATGAATGAATGAAAATCAAAACTAGGAAAAGATCATGATTCGGGAAGAAAAATCATGATATGTTGGCAATACATGCGAGACCATCCTACATTTGAATCTTGACTGTCTTGTTAAAAAGTAGCAGCAACTGAATAATACAGCTGTGCACAATTTAATACTTACCAGGAATAGCTTCTAAAACCACCCTCCCTTCCACCCAACAAAGTTCAAGGTCAAAACCATAATCCAAACAAAACACACCTCAGCCAAAATACAGTGCGCTTGTTTTGCATAGCCGGGGGAACAATTTTCATTGTTTTGTTTTCAATGGTATCCCTATAACCGGCAGTTTTGAGGGTGGGATTCTGTGTTTTCCACCAGGCTCCTAAAATCGCCAATCAAGTGCCAAATTCACCCACCCGGACACCCCTTAATGCAAAACATGTGCACCCAGTGTCTCTGCATTATTGACAGTCAGCAACTAAAACATCATCCAATGCACTTCTGTCAGGGGTGTTCCATGAGAGGACCAAACAAATCCTAAGTGTTGTTATAATATATATAAAAAATAGGTTGTAGCGAAATAACAACTGAATACCAAGCAATGTCCACTAATGAACCCACCAAAAGATGTTAACCCAGAATGTAAGGTAAAGTTTGCTTTCTGTCTTACAATATAACATTTCCTGTGTGTAGACAGCATAAACCCAATGTTGACATCAAGCACTCAAAATGTAAAATCTAAGCCAAATTCATACACGGTGTAAAAAAATAAAATGTCAGGCATCATTTAAGGCCTCGTTATGTAGACATACACCTACATCAATCACGTGCTGACAATATTTGTGGAGTCCACGGTTTTACACTCACTAATGTGAGTACAGTTCCTAAATTGCCAGCATTCAGCATTTTTAAAGAGCACCATGTTTAATCCGTTATGATTACACAGTGAAACCCAGTGGTGTTGGTCATTGATGGCACTATTGTGTGTGGTGTCTTGGTCGTTAGTTACGTTTGTATTGTAGGTGGTGCAGTGGAGATGAACCTGAGGATATGGCTGGTTTAGCTCCACAGATTATCAGCTCTCTGTGTGAGTGTTTGTTTTTACAGTGGCAGCCTCAAGCAGCACCTTAGTCTTTAGCAGACCACATGGGAGCTGATGCAGTACAGAAAGCTTGAGTCAGCGAACACTCTGCCTTATCAATCCACAGAGAGATGTGGTATACTTCAGTTTCCCCATCTAAAACAGTCTACACATGACGGTGGTCATTCAGCATTCTAGAAAATGACCAATAGTCCATAAGGGGGACAAACTTTGAAAAGAGTTTTAATGAAATCAACATTTTAAAAGAATCAGTCTGTTGTGTGTACCAGTTTTTTTCCCCACTCATCAAGCAAACTGTGCAATATAAAACTATATCATAAACAAATCTTCAGGTTTTTTTTCAGGAATACCATTTCCGTGGAAACTTTTTGAAAGGCGGAACTTTCTTCTGAACCTCTACTTCGGACTCTCCAATCAGCTTCTCCCACTATTGCTCCTGGGCGGTAGGTGGGCATTGGGACAATATTCCAAACTCGCAGTGCTGTCGGCTCTCGCAGTTCATTTCCCAAATCCCATCCTTCTTTCTCTCCAACTCTATCCAACTGTACCTTACCGTCTTGTCTCAGTTGTTAATGAGTGTTCACCCACGGGAGAGCTCTCACTAGATGTCCGGACATGTTGTCCTAGTTTCTCGGTCCCAGACAACTCCTCACTCATTCAGGGACAGGATTATGTCATCCTCAAGGTCTGAGCTGTCTGCTGGGTTGACAGAAAGAAAGAAAAAACAGATTTA
This sequence comes from Oncorhynchus mykiss, assembly GCF_057628025.1. Taxonomy (NCBI): domain Eukaryota; kingdom Metazoa; phylum Chordata; class Actinopteri; order Salmoniformes; family Salmonidae; genus Oncorhynchus; species Oncorhynchus mykiss. The sequence continues at coordinate 40,258,382 of NC_143030.1, read as the reverse complement.
AAGGTCCGGGGAATAACAGGACAGAATACTGTACAAGTCACGGTGCTGGAGTAAAAATGCCACAAAGTAGAAACCTGTCTCCTGCAACAGAGTGTGTGAGGGTTCATCTCTCTGTTTTTCCTTACTCACTCTTTAAAGATGAAATGTCCACGCAGCAGTTTAGTAACACTTTTTTGAAGCAATAATTTTGATAACAAGCTTCACAGAGAACGAGGACTATTTAAAAAAAAGGCAAGTAATAGCCGGCATACAAAACACTGATGCGCACCGTTTAAAAAAAAGTATAATAAGTCTATGAACACCATCAATAAATCCATTATTTTAGTCAGATCTAAATTAACATTATGGTAAGAAAATGTATTTCAGAAGAACAGAATATGAGTTGGCCTACTGTATGTTAGTTAGCAGACATTTAGCAGACAAGATATGCTTATAAGTCCCGTGCCATTATAGTTAGAAGAATATAATTGAACTTAACTGAATAAAATAGTAATGGGAAAATATCCTTAAGTTTGTGCATACAGTGCCTTCAGAAAGTATTCAGACCCTTTGACTTTGTTATGTTACAGCCTTATTCTAAAAGGTATTAAATAAAATCTTCAGCAATACCCCATAATGACAAAACGAAGACAGGTTCAGACATTTTTGCAGATTTAAAAATAAAAAACAGGAACACCTTATTTACATAAGTATTCAGACCCTTTGCTACGAGACTCAAAATTGAGCTCAGGTACATCCTATTTCCACTGAGCATGGAATGTTTCTACAACTTGATTGAAGTCCACCTGTGGTAAATTCAATATAAAAATGTCCCACAGTGGACAGTGCATTTCAGAGCAAAAACCAAGCCATGAGGTCGAAGGAATTATCCGTAGAGCTCCGAGACAGGATTGTGTCAAGGCACAGATCTGAGGAAGGGTACCAAAACATTTCTGCAGCATTGAAGGTACCCAAGAACACAGTGGCCTCCATCATTCTTAAATGGAAGAAGTTCGGAAACACCAAGACTCTTCCTGGAGCTGGCGGCCAAAAATGGAGCAAAGTAAAAAGAGATCCTTGATGAAAACTTGCTCTAGATTGCTCAGGACCTCAGACTGGGGCGAAGGTTCACCTTCCAACAGGACAAAAACCCTAAGCACACAGCCAAGACAATGCAGGAGTGGCTTCGGGACAAGTCTCTAAATGTTCTAGAGTGGCCCAGCCAGAGCCTGGACTTGAACCCTTTCGAACATCTTTGGAGAGACCTGCAAATAGCTGTGCAGCAACACTCCCCATCTAACCTGACAAACCTTGAGGATCTGCAGAGAAGCATAGGAGAAACTCCCCAAATATAGGTGTGCCAAGCTTGTTACGTCATTCCGGAGACGACTCAAGGCTGTAATCGCTGCCAAAGGTTCTTCAAAAAAGTACTGAGTAAAGGGTTTGAATAGTTCAAGAATATTCCAAGATGGCGTAGCAGTCAGACGGGTGTTTTTGTCTTGTCCCTTCCTGTCCCTTGTAAACATCGTTTTTCCTTTTTTTTTCATATATATTTAATATTTTAAATATCACCTATCTACGGACTGAATATTTTTGTCCTGCAACCCGCCTCACCCAATGTGGTACAGATCTGCTATTTTTATACTTAAGAACTCATCAAAAGCTACCAGCTAACTGGCTACTAGTTAGCCACGGCCTGGTAGCTGTCTAAAGTACATCAGACTGTTAGCTTAAGAGGCCCATCGGACAAATTCTTTGGCCACGATACCCACCATACGGAGCCCAGCTGATCCGTTGCCTGAACCGGAACCCCAACAGAAGCTAGCCAGCTAACTAACTACTAGATAGTAGTCAGCTAGCCATTGCTAGCGGTCATCAGCCACCTCTAGCACAGACAACTCTCGCCAATCTGCACAGTGCGACTCAAACCAAAGCAAATCGGACTAACTTTTCTCCATATCTCCGAATTCCTACTGCAAGCTCTGAACCTTTTTTTTTTCTTCACCTGGATTATCACAGCTAACTATTCGAGTGGCCACTCCTGGCTAACGTCACTGTCCCAAAGCAAGAACCAATTAGCCTGGAGCTAGCCTTGCCTGGCCCATCTCCCGGCTAGCTAAAGAGGTCCATCAGCCACTACAATACCTCTTTTTGATAACTGGCTTGGACCCCTGCCGACTCATCACGACTGGACCTCCGATGTGAAAAAACCCCGGTGGGGTTTTTCTCAACTGGCTCCACCGTCGCTTCGTCCCCTGAAATCCCATCCACTAGCATGCTAGCCGCAGCCTGCTAGCTGTCCAGAGCACATCGGACTGTTAGCTTAAGAGGCCCACCGAACAAATTCTTTGGCCACTATACCTATTCTGGGCATGCCGATGTAATAGCACGAGGGGGCCAAAACAGACATTCTTCCGTCGTGACGTCCCTCCAAGGCCCTTCTGTTAGCTTGCTAGCCCCGGCCCGCAAGCTGCCTGAAGCCACTCACTGGACTCCTATAATCACTCGGCTTCACATGCCTCTCGCTAACGTCAATATGCCTTGTCCATTGCTGTTTTGGTTAGTATTTATTGCCTTATTTCACTGTAGAGCCTCTAGCCCTGCTCAATATGACTTAGTTAACACTTTAGTTCCACCTCCCACACATGCGGTGATATCACCTGGTTTAAATGATATTTGTAGGGACAATAGCGCTTTCATCGTCACTCTATGCACAGGTTTACCCCCACTGTATTCACATCCTACCATACCTTTGTCTGTACATTATGCCTTGAATCTATTCTACCGTGCCGAGAAAACTGCTCCTTTTACTGTCTGTTCTGAACGTACTAGACAACCAGTTATTTTAGACTTTAGCCGTACCCTTATCCTACTCCTCCTCTGGTGATGTGGAGGTTAATCCAGGCACTGCAGTACCTAGCTCCACTCCCATTCCCCAGGCACTATCATTTGCTGACTTCTGTAACCATAAAATCCTTGGTTTCATGCATGTTAACATTCAAAGCCTCTCCCCTAAGTTTGTTTTATTCAATGCCCTAGCACACTCTGCCAACCTGGATGTGCTAGCCGTGTCTGAATCCTGGCTAAGGAAGACCCCCAAAAACCCTGAAATTTCCATCCCTAACTATAACATTTGTCCGACAAGATAGAACTGCCAAAGGGGAAGGTGTTGCAATCTACTGCAAAGATAGCCTGCAGAGTTCTGTCTTACTATCCAGGTCTATACCCAAACAATTCGAGCTTCTACTTCTAAAAATGAATCTTTCCAAAAATAAGTCTCTCACCGTAGCCACTTGCTATAGACCACCCTCTGCCCCCAGCTGTGCCCTGGACACCATATGTGAACTGATTGCCCCTCATATGTCTTCAGAGCTAGTGCTGCTAGGTGGCCTAAACTGGGACATGCTTAACACCCCGGCCATCCTACAATCTAACTTTGCTGCCCTCAATCTCTCACAAATTATCAATGAACCCAACAGGTACAACCCCAAATCCGTAAACACAGGCACCCTCATAGACATCATCCTAACCAACTTGCCTTCCAAGTTGCTGTTTTCAATCAAGATCTCAGCAATCACTGCCTCATTCCCTGCATCCGTAACAGGTCAGCGGTCAAATGACCACCGCTCATCACTATCAAACGCTCCCTAAAACACTTCAGCGACCAGGCCTTCCTAATCGACCTGGCCCGGGTATCCTGGGAGGATACTGACCTCTTCCCGTCAGTAGAGGATGCCTTGTGGTTCTTTTAAAGTGCCTTCCTCACCTTCTTAAATAAGCATGCCCCTTTCAAAAAATGTAGACCCAGGAACAGATATAGCCCTTGGTTCTCTCCAGACCTGACTGCCCTTGACCAGCACAAAAACATCCTGTGGCGTTCTGCATTAGCATCGAATAGCCCCCGTGATATGCAACTTTTCAGGGAAGTCAGGAACAAATAAACACAGACAGTTAGAAAAGCTAAGGCTAGCCTTTTCAAGAACAAATTTACATCCTTTAGCACAAACTCAAAAAAGTTCTGGGACACTGTAAAGTCAATGGAGAATAAGAGCGCCTCCTCCCAGCTGCCAACTAAACTGAGGCTAAGAAACACTGTCACCACCGATAAATCCACTATAATTGAGAATTTCTAAGCATTTTTCTACAGCTGGCCATGCTTTCCACCTGGCTACCCCTACCCCGGACAACAGCACTGCACTCCCCACAGCAATTCACCCAAGCCTCCCCCATTTCTCCTTCACCCAAATCCAGATAGCTGATGTTCTTAAAGAACTGATAAATCTGGACCCCTACAAAAATCAGCTGGGATAGACAATCTGGACCCTCTCTTTTTAAAATTATCTGCAGAAATTGTTGCAACCCCTATTACTAGCCTGCTCAACCTCTCTTTCGTATTGTCTGAGATTCCCTAAGATTGGAAAGCTGCCACGGTCATCCCCCTATTCAAAGGGGGAGACAATAGATCCAAATTGCTACATACATCTAATCCTACCCTGCCTTTCTAAGGTCTTCGAAAGCCAAGTCATCAAACAGATTACCGACCATTTTGAATCCCATTGTACCTTCTCCGCTATGCAATCTGGTTTCAGAGCTGGTCATGGATGCACCTCAGCCACGCGCAAGGTCCTAAATTATATCATAACCGCCATCGATAAGAGACATTACTGTGCAGCCGTATTCATCGACCTGGCTAAGGCTTTCGACTCTGTCAATCCCCAAATTCTTATTGGCAGACTCAACAGCCTTGGTTTCTCAAATGATTGCCTCGCCTGGTTCACCAACTACTTCTCTGATAGAGCTCAGTGTGTCAAATCAGAAGGCATGTTGTCCGGACCTCTTGCAGTCTCTATGGCGGTGCCACAGGGTTCAATTCTCGGGCCGACTCTTCTCTGTATATATCAATAAAGTTGCTCTCGCTGCTGGTGATTCTCTGATCCACCTCTATGCAGACGACACCTTTCTGTATACTTCTGGCCCTTCTTTGGACACTGTTAACAACCCTCCAGACGAGTGTCAATGCCATTCAACTCTCCTTCCGTGGCCTCCAATTGCTCTTAAATGAAAAAATGAAAAAAAGTAAAACTAAATGCATGCTCTTCAACCGATCACTGGCCGCACCCTGCCCGCCCATCCACCATCACTACCCTAGACGGTTCTGACTTAGAATACATGGACAACTACAAATACCTAGGTGTCTGGCTAGACTGTAAACTCTCCTTCCAGACTCACATTAAGCATCTCCCATCCAAAATTAAATCTAGACTCTGCTTCCTATTTCGCAACAAAGCATCCTTCACTCATGCTGCCAAACATACCCACGTAAAACTGACCATCCTACCGATCCTCGACTTCAGCGATGTCATCTGTAAAATAGCCTCCAACACTCTACTCAACAAATTGGATGCAGTCTCACAGTGCCATCTGTTTGGTCACCAAAGCCCCATATATTACCCACCACTGCGACCTGTACACTCTCGTTGGTTGGCCCTCGCGTCATACTCTTCGCCAAACCAACTGGCTCCAGGTCATCTACAAGTCTCTGCTAGGTAAAGCCCCGCCTTATCTCAGCTCACTGGTCACCATAGCAGCACCCACCCGCAGCACGTGCTCCAGCAGGTATATCTCACTGGTCACTCCCAAAGCCAATTCTTCCTTTGGCAGCCTTTCCTTCCAGTTCTCTGCTGCCAATGACTGGAATGAACTGCAAAAATCACTGAAGCTGGAGACACCCATATCTCCCTCACTAGCTTTAAGCACCAGCTGTCAGAGCAGCTCACAGATCACTGCACATAGCCCATGTGTAAACAGCCCATCCAACTACCTCATCCCGATACTATATTTATCTTGCTCCTTTACTAGGGTGCAACACTACATTCCAGTGTCTAATTGCTATATTGTAATTACTTTGCCACCATAGCCTATTTATTGCCTTACCTCTTTTGCACTCACTGCATATAGTTCCTTTTTCTACTGTATTATTGACTGTATGTATGTTTGTTTATTTATTCCATGTGTAACTGTGTTGTTGTATGTGTCGAACTGCTGTGTTTTATCTTGGCAAGGTCGCAGTTGTAAATGAGAACTTGTTCTCAACTAGCCTACCTGGTTAAATAAAAAGGTGAAAAAAGGTGTTTTTATTTTTAATACATATGCAAAAATGTCTCAAAACAGTTTTTGCTTTGCCATTATGGGGTATTGTATATACAGTGGGGCAAAAAAGTATTTAGTCAGCCACCAATTGTGCATGTTCTCCCACTTAAAAAGATGAGAGGCCTGTAATTTATCATAGGTACACTTCAACTATGACAGACAAAATTAGAAGAAAAAATCCAGAAAAAAATCCAGAAAATCACATTGTAGGATTTTTAATGAATTTATTTGCAAATTATGGTGGAAAATAAGTATTTGGTCAATAACAAAAGTTTCTCAATACTTTTTTTTTATATACCCTTTGTTGGCAATGACAGAGGTCAAACGTTTTCTGTAAGTCTTCACACACACTGTTGCTGGTATTTTGGCCCATTCCTCCATGCAGATCTCCTCTAGAGCAGTGATGTTTTGGGGCTGTTGCTGGGCAACACGGACTTTCAACTCCCTCCAAAGATTTTATATGGGGTTAAGTTCTGGAGACTGGCTAGGCCACTTCAGGACCTTGAAATGCTTCTTAGGAAGCCACTCCTTCGTTGCCCAGGCGGTGTGTTTGGGATCATTGTCATGCTGAAAGACCCAGCCACGTTTCATCTTCAATGCCCTTGCTGATGGAAGGAGGTTCACTCAAAATCTCATGATACATGGCCCCATTCATTCTTTCCTTTACACGGATCAGTCGTCCTGGTCCCTTTGCAGAAAAACAGCCCCAAAGCATGATGTTTCCACCCCCATGCTTCACAGTAGGTATGGTGTTCTTTGGATGCAACTCAGCATTCTTTGTCCTCCAAACACGACGAGTTGAGTTTTTACCAAAAAGTTATATTTTGGTTTCATCTGACCATATGACATTCTCCCAATCTTCTTCTGGATCATCCAAATGCTCTCTAGCTAACTTCAGACGGGCCTGGACATGTACTGGCTTAAGCAGGGGGACACGTCTGGCACTGCAGGATTTGAGTCCCTGGTGGCGTACTGTGTTACAGATGGTAAGCTTTGTTACTTTAGTCCCAGCTCTCTGCAGGTCATTCACTAGGTCCCCCCGTGTGGTTCTGGGATTTTTGCTCACCGTTCTTGTGATAATTTTGACCCCACGGGGTGAGATCTTGCGTGGAGCCCAGGATCGAGGGAGATTATCAGTGGTCTTGTATGTCTTCCATTTCCTAATAATTGCTCCCACAGTTGATTTCTTCAAACCAAGCTGCTTACCTATTGCAGATTCAGTCTTCCCAGCCTGGTGCAGGTCTACAATTTTGTTTCTGGTGTCGTTTGACAGCTCTTTGGTCTTGGCCATAGTGGAGTTCGGAGTGTGACTGTTTGAGGTTGTGGACAGGTGTCTTTCATACTGATAACAAGTTCAAACAGGTGCCATTAATACAGGTAACGAGTGGAGGACAAAGGAGCCTCTTAAAGAAGAAGTTACAGGTCTGTGGGAGCCAGAAATCTTGCTTGTTTGTAGGTGACCAAATACTTATTTTCCACCATTATTTGCAAATAAATTAAAAATCCTACAATGTGATTTTCTTTCTCATTTTGTCTGTCATAGTGAAGGTGTACCTATGATGAAAATTACAGGCCTCTCATCTTTTTAAGTGGGAGAACATGCACAATTGGTGGCTGACTAAATACTTTTTTGCCCCACTGTAGATTCAGGGGGAAAAAAATAAATATTTACTTAAATTTAACTAGGCAGTTAAGAACAATTTCTTATTTACAATGACTGCCTGGAACAAGGCTGTAACCTAACAAAATGTGGAAAAAGTCAAGGGGTCTTTATACTTACCGAAGGCACTATGTTGAGCGTAAACGTGATTATTTGAAACAGTTTGATGAACACAGAATGTCAGAAATCAAAACATATGGGCTGAATGATGCAACATTGATGATTTGAGAAAGTAGAAGAAAAAAAGAAGCTTGCACTGTTCATTGCCTCAGGCTGCACAGATGTTCTCTCATCAAGTGATTATATTTTCACCCATCAGAATACTCTCAATTTAATCTAGTCTTTACTAGTATGGACATTTGATTTAGAATGGCCCATTATCAAATGGACAGGAACAGGGGCAAAAATACATGTAATCTGTATGCACTCGAATAGCGAATGGAGGCCGCAAATATTCCCGCCGGTCCATATGAGCAGCTGAGAAATAAATACAAGAACACTTATTTCACTCCATGCATCAAACACTGAGGAGCATGCCCTCGCTGCCCGACAGGTGATATTCTGCCCAAAACTGTATGCCATGAGCTCTCCAAATTTGTTCCTGCAGCTATCCAGTAACTTAATTTGGGAAACCAAATCTGTTCAGGAACATCGATAGTAATATGTTTTCACAACAAAACATATTTCACTAAAACTGTTGACAGCACGTCTTCGCACTTGAGAAAGAAATGAAAGGAGGGAGCGGAGGAGATGGAAACACATGGTAGGGAAATCTTCTGTATTGCTTAAGGTCACCCAATTAATGAAATAGAAAACATTTAAATATAGAGATTTTAAATCCCTATTACTAGGCTTTTCAAAATCCAATTTTGTAATGGTAAGCTAACTGTAAGACACCCAGCACAACCAATGAAACAACATCATCGCCTAGGCCTATTCATTCTCTCCCACTCATGGATCTGCATTTCGGAGTGTAGCATAAGGTAACCAGTCCATCCAGTATGCATAATAATACAGTCCACACTCAAAGGCTAAAATCAGTTTTGTTTTATGTGTTTTTCTGCCAAGCGTAATGTGCGGTAGGACATGTATTGTGTAATGGCAAAATCATAATTTTAATTCAGTTATGTTGGCTTGGGCTCATAAGCCTATGCATAAGCTCTAATATGTGTACGGGTTATTTGAATTAATCGTCACCTTAGAAAGCGCTGTCCATTTCGTTGTATTAGGCTTTGAAACAACATACACAACCATGTTTTACACGTTTCAACCTGCTGTTAAACCTCGCTCTTCAAAAAAAAAGGAGCCCCCCCCCAAAAAAAACCAACTGTTTTTGTGTATGCATGACTGACTGGTTTCATGTGTACAATGTGAATTTTTTGGCAATTCTCTTCGTACGGTAATGCCAAAGGAACATTTCCATCCTGGATGGACAATAAAGTTGCAATCTATTAATAACATAAATGGCTATGACGTCTATGGCTCTTAAACTCAACTCTTGACCTTCGAAGTTAGTTCCACTGGCGTTTTTTCGTTGTTCCCCTCTAATCACAGACTGATTTAAACCTGGCACACCAGGTGGGTGCAATTAATTATCAAGCAGAACAGAGAACCAGCAGGCTCCGGACCTCATAGGGTAAGAGTGGAATGCCCCTGTTTTATGTCATTATTAAAAAAACATTATGCATCCTAGCCCTTATGACAGAAGGTTAAAGTTCAATGTTACCACAAACTTCAACCCTGCCCGGTCCTCAGCCACGCACCTAGATGAGTGCGTGGCTGAGAGATACACTGACACAACTGTTACTCACTGTTATCCAGGGCAAGGTCCCCATCTTCCTCATCCGAGTCATCGTCATCATCCCCCTCAAGCAGACGAGCTACCTCTTCATCGTCAGAGGGAGAGAATTCATTGTTCCCATCTTCCTCGTCCTCTCCTCCATTTTCATTTTCCAGCTCGGCAACCAGTGGGTCTGTGTCGATGTCGTCGTCAGAGTCATCTTCATCATCATCGTCATCCTCTTGATCGTCATCCTCCTGATAGGGGACAAGTGTTCCAGAACAGCCAGATCTTATATTTCGATGTTTAGGCTGGATTACTTGCAATAAAAAAAAAAATCTTGCACAACCAACCAATAATCAATGCCAATGTTAGCAATTGGTTATTTGATGGATTATCAACCAACATAACACAAGAGGGGGCGCTTTGTGAAGGGGTACGTTGGGTCCTTTACCTGATCTTCCTCATCCTCCTCCTCCTCAGCCAGTCTCTGGCGTCCCACCTCGTACAGTCTGCACACCGTGTCTGTGTTGACAGAGTCTTGGTTCTGGAGGGGAAACACACAGAAGGTCTGACAACAGTTGTATGTCTCAATAGTACTAAGCCCCACCACCACTAAACTCAACATCTGACTGAACAAAGTGGGGTATGTGATACAGCTTTATTGAATAATCTAACAGATGACAGAAGATGGACCTCGATCACAGCCAGGTAGCAGTCCTTAGTATCCGTGCAGAGGTCAAATATATTCCTCTTCACGTCGATGGTGGCTGGGGGGGGAAATAATAAACCTCTCATATGACTTCACAATATTGAAAGGAGTTGATACAGGAAGAATAAACTATTTTGTAAAAAATCAATTTGAAAAAAGCTAATCCGACTCCATTTCCAACGCATGAAGCTGTAGTTTTACAAAACTAGTGTTTCCCAGATGGTGGGTCAGGACAGGAGCCACTATTGAGTCATGCCTGGGTTGCAATTTAAAATAGGTAAGTCTACTTCTGATAAATGCAAGGCCTAGGGACTGTTGTGACAGTGTGTCTTAGAGCAGTCTTACCAATGGGTTTGTAGTCAGTGGCGTTGAACGTCCTGAAGGAGGAGCCAAAGGGAGTCTTCATCTGCATTTCCAATAGATCATCATCATTATCTGCCTGTAGCATCGCTGGAAAAACAACATTAGGGTTACGTTTCCTGTACACGCCACAACTAGAGCAAATCTGGCCAGACCGATGGACATGGACCCATGGTTCTGGCTACTAAACAGAGTGGTGTGGGTGCGTGTGTGGGCAGAGCCTTCATGGCATCCACATGGCCCTAGGTAACAGGGTTGGTGTCAATTCCATTTATATTCAGTCAAAGCAAAGAAAAAGTGAATGGGAATTCCAATGAAAGACTTGAAAAATGCTGCTTGAAAATAGGCATTGCTCAATTCTGGTACCATAGGGCCACATTGAGGAAAACGCAGAGGGTCTCACAGAATCTGGACAGAACGGAATTCAACAATGTTCCAGAATGTATTAAACGTAGTAGGAAAGCAACTAAATGTATTGAACCAATTAGAAAATAAATTAAATTTGCCCAAGTTCATCATAATAAAATGCATCCGCGATTTGTATTTTCCAGCAACTTTTGGAAACGGCACAGGAATGCCCGTCTGTGCGTGTTGTGTGCAGTGCGTTCACGTATCTAGTCTACACTTTGAAGATGTGAAGGATTTCCCCCCAAAAACACTCCATGAAATGTTAGACAAAAAAGCCTACGCCTACCTAGCAGAATGATATCATGCTCATTTGCATCAATCGAGGCCATTTGTTTAGCAAACTCAAGAATCACATGGTCTCCATCTGATGCTCACTTCTGTAAGAATATTTTAAAAGATAAATACACAATGCAGAGGACTAAAGGTCAAGAGGACTGAAGGTCAATAGAGTACTAACGATCAAAGGAAAGTGTTTTTTCTGTAATAGGGAATTAATGCGCAATGGGTCAGAGACATGGGAGGAATTTGTCTATACATTAAGCCTGAAATAGGATACTTATTTGGCCATTGTCCCAGTTTAATTGCAAGGAATTCCAATTGGTCAACCACAGGCTAGGGTTGGGTAAAAAAACTACATCCTCTCCATTTGCTCTTTGTTGAGAATCACTGAGGAGAGAGTCACTGAGGAGAGGGGAGAATGAACATCTACCTCTCAGCATAACATCTATGATTTGTCCTCTTTGAATAAACCCATTTTTCTCCACCTGATTTGCGTTGGAATCTGTGTTAACACCAACTGCTAACACTTCGATTAAAACAGGTATTAATTACAATTATTATATATATTTTTTAATGTTCTATTAAAAAAGTGAGATGTGAAAAGATTACCAAAAAAAAGACAGATATACAACTAAATTTGGGGAAAATGTAATGAATTTTGGCAATGCGAGGATCCATGATCACAAAATCAAACTGCATGGATGTACGTATGGGTGGATAAAGAGATTGTATGAGACGAGTGATACTGCTGCTCGAGTACCACTGCTGTGGTTGGCTACATCTTGGCCTCCACATGGCTCAGGCTACGGAGACATTCGAGTGATATGGATGTGGGTGGATCCATCATGGCCTCCCTGTGGCTCTGGCTGTGAGGTGGTGTGAACCAGCTGGTGCTCTCCTCTGCCAGCTCAGGGCACAGCCTCCTGGCCATATGGTTCAGTGGGGCAGTGTGGCATCAAACACACACCTCTACATGCACCTCCAACACTTCAGAAATACACAAGCCCCAAGCACTCACCTTTTTACACACATCTATAAAGTGCTAGCTGTTCAGCAGGTGAAATTGGATTAATCTCGCTAACACAGGATACAGTACTGTATTTCCCACCATGCAGTGAGTTCAGTCCTCACCTCCGTAGATGACCGTGCCGTTGTTGTTGAAGACGATCCTGCACTGGTCCAGAGCTGGCACTGTGTGGAGCAGGTGGAAGGTCCGCAGGTCCCACTGACACACTCATTAAGAAATCACAATGTCACATCACTTTCACTATAATGTAATGACTATTTTTTCCAATTCATTTGGTGTTGGGGTATTTTACTGGATCGACACAACAGATGATATGTGACAAACTAATCTTGACACGAGGCCACTTGAGGCTTGATAACATCTGACCAACTGATGTAGGCGAAGTACCGACAACTGAGCATTGGGAATGCTCTTTAAAAATGTAGTATTACTATTGTACAGTAAGTGAGTAAAGGATACAATCTCAGTGTTGACAATGAGCTCCAGGCCGTTGGGGTGGAACACTCCGCTGATGTTCATGTTGAACTTGTCAAACTTGTGGATGGCCTGAGCTGAGCGCACATCCCACAGAACGCCGTCGTTCAGCACCAGGTCGTCGGTGGGGTTAAAGGTTGCACAGTTCCTCTTGTAGTTGTTGGACAGGTCCGGGTAGTGGAGGGTGAGGGTCTTCTGCCCTGTCTGGATGTCGTAGATCTGAGACCCAAAGACGATGACATGATTTCAGATTATACACAGAGTATAGAAAACATTAAGAACACATGCTCTTTCCATGACAGACTGACCAGGTGAAAGCTATGATCTCTTGTTGATGTCACTTGTTAAATCCACTTCAACAAAGGGGAGGAGATGGGTTCAAGAAGGATTTTTACGCCTTGAGACATTAATTATGTGTATGCCATTCAGAGGGTGAATGGGCAAGACATGATTTAAGTGCCTTTGAACGGTGTATGGTAGTAGATGCCAGGCGCATCGGTTTGTGTCAAGAACTGCAACGCTGCTAGGTTTTTCCACGCTGAACCATTTCCCGTGTGTATCAAGAATGGCCCCCCACCCAAAGCACAGACAAATTGGCTACTTGACGACAACTGTGGGAAGCATTGCAGTCAACCAGGGGAGGTGCAACTCAATATTAGGAACGTGTTCCTAATGTTCGGTATATTCAGTGTATATACACATGGTTGTTCAGTTTCACCTTTAGATGTTGAGAAAGAAAACTTACGTGAGCTATGTGTTCCTTTGTGCCAATGACTCGGTCTTGTGAAAGTTTACTGAACTCCACATAATGGTCATCTAAGAAGGAATGCCTGGAAAGAAAAAGGCAAATCAAACATCTAAAAAATAAAGATAAATGATAAAGATAAACACATTAAAAAAATAATAATAATTCCAAGGCAATCCTTACAACCTCTGACTTCAGTTCATATTGAAAAAGCCATTTTGGTTAAGCAATGAGGGACCGATGTTCTAGCTAAAAATCACAAAAGCCCCAATGTTGCTTTTGTTAAACTGTGGCCCCACTACACTGTCTGTGTTCTATGAAGTGAAGATTCCAGCCCTAAGGCAGTTCAGTTAGTGTGCATAATTAAAGAACCTGTCAGCCCCTTTCTGCAGCTCCCTGCTCTGAGGACACAGAACCAGTAGAATGAACCATAGAAATGGAACGGTAGAGCAGTCATCCCCATGGAAAGCAATAACCAACTGTATTGAATTGACTGGGCAGAGGTTAGTCTTATGTGAGTCACACTTACTTCATGATGAACACTGACTTCATGCCCCACAGTGCAGACAGAGGATAACTCCATGATGCTGACGTCAACAACAAAGAGCCATCCTGATGACAAAAGACAAAAATAAAGGTTTAATTAAATACTATGTTTTAGATATCCACAAGATAGGTAGATTTGTAAATGTGCCAATGTGCCTCACTGACCCGTGATGGCTCTAGGTGTGTGATGGCAGAGCTGTGGCAGCTATAGCTGGCCTCCTCCTGGCCTGTGAACACATTGTAGAGTTTGAGTTGGCCAGTACATGTCCCCAGCATCAGGAACCGCTCACGGGCAGAGAAGGCACAACACATGAACCCACTCTCATCCTCGTCTGCTTCCCTGAACACAGAGATGGGTCGGAACCTGTGGGGGAAAAAAATACATAAAAAAACTCGCCCCTTTATCAGGACCCTGTCTTTCAAAGATCTTCATTGTAGGGTTTAAACACTGTCTCCCATGCTTGTTCAATGAACCATAAACCATTAATGAACATGCACCTGTGGAACAGCTACAGGATGCAGCTTATCGACGGTAGGCAATTAATGTCACAGTTATGAAAACTTAGGACACTAAAAAGAGACCTTTCCACTGAATGAAAAACATCAAAAGAAAGATGCCCATGGTCCGTGTGTGAATGTGCCTCAGGCATTCTGCAAGGATCCATGAAGACTGCAGATGTGGCCAGGGCAATAAATTGCAATGTCCGTATTGTGAGACGCCTAAGAGAGCGCTACAGGGAGACAGGACGGACAGCTGATCGTTCTCGCAGTGGCAGACTACTTGTAACACCTGCACAGGATCGGTACATCCGAACATCACACCTGCGAACAGGTACAGGATGGCAACAACAACTGCCCGAGTTACACCAGGAACGCACAATCCCTCCATCAGTGCTCACACTGTCCGCAATAGGCTGAGAGAGGCTGGATTGAGGGCTTGAAGGCCTGTTGCAAGGCAGGTCCTCACCGGCAACAATGTTGCCTATGGGTACAAACCCACCGTCGATTGACCAGACAGGACTGGCAAAAAGTGCTTTTCACTGACGAGTCGTGGTTTTGTCTTACCAGAGGTGATGGCTGGATCCGTGTTTATCGTCGAAGGAATGAGCGTTACACCGAGGCCTGTACTCTGGAGCGGAATCGATTTGGAGGTGGAGGGTCCGTCATGGTCTTGGGTGGTGTGTCACAACATCATTGGACTGAGCTTGTTGTCATTGCAGGCAATCGCAACACTCTGCATTACAGGGAAGAAATCCTCCTCCCTCATGTCCGGGAACTTGCAGGTGCCTTGGTGGAAGAGTGGGGTAACATCTCACAGCAATAAATGGCAAATCTGGTGCAGTCCATGAGGAGATGCAGTGCAGTACTTAATGCAGCTGCTGGCCACACCAGATACTGACTGTTACTTTTGATTTTGACCCCCCCCCCTTTGTTCAGGGACACATTATTCAATTTCTGTTAGTCACATGTCTGTGGAACTTTTTCGGTTTATGTCTCAGTTGTTGAATCTTGTTATGTTCATACAAATATTTACACGTTAAGTCTGCTGAAAATAAACACAGTTGACAGTGAGAAGTTTTTTGTTTGTTGCTGAGTTGATATATAAAAACCCAAGGTCCACCTCAGCCTGAAAGGCAAGTGTAACAGTGTAGCTTCTGTCCCTACCTGGGCTCGAACCAGGGACCCTCAGCACACATCGACAACAGCCACCCTCAAAGCATCGTTACCCATCACACCACAAAAGCCGCAGCCCTTGCAGAGCAAGGGGAACAACTACTTCAAGGTCTCAGATCAAGTGACATCACCGATTGAAATGCTATTAGCGCGCACCCCGCTAACTAGCTAGCCATTTCACATCGGTTACTCAAGGACTTTGTGCTGAGGCACCAGTGTAGTATGAAGAAATCATACCTGCTAAAGATGAGGTGTCGGTCGAAGCAGCCGCCATCCACCCCTCCATATTTTGGGTAGACAACCCTGCGTGTGTGTCGGGAGGTGAAGTTGGTTGGGGCCTGGCGCCTCTGCTTGGGCTCAGGGCACTGGTGGGGGGTGAAGAGGGAGAAGGGGGGGCAGGTGGTAACAGGGTTCTTGCAGCGCGCGTGCTGCTCCCTCAGGTACTCTGTGATGATGCTGTCCAGGGCGGGAGGAGAGGGCAGGTGTCTGTCCAGCTGTTTCTTCATGGCTGGACTCTGGCTGAAGGCACCGTAGTCTGACTTCTGCCTCAGCACCCGCGGCTTCTTACAGATGGCAGGCACAGGGCACAGCGACGGGCGCTCTCGCATGAACACGATCCGCCCAATCAGGGGAGAGCCGTTGCTTTGGTGAGGGGTCAACAGGGGAGGGGCGGCCGGAGGTACCATGAGGAGTTGCGAAGTCGAGGGACGAGGCTGAACTGACAACGGCACGGACGGATGAGAGCTGTGGCTCACCAACCGTGCTGTGACCCCATTGGCCAGCCGAGGGGTCCGGGGGAGGGCAGGGGCAGGAGAAGCAGGGGGAACAACGACAGGAAGCAAAGCTGAGGAAGATGGGTGGGGGAGGATGGCCATGGGGAGGTCGGCCTCCTTGGTGAGTGTGGTGGCAGTGTCATGCAGACCCTTGACCACCAGGTGGTTCCGGATCAACAGCAGTAGCTCCTTCTCAGGAAAGGATATTCTGGACTGGGCCACCACATTTGCCCTCTGCAGCCAGGCCAGGGAAACATCCGTCCCGATCATGAGGGGTTTACCAGACACCCGCTTGATTAGCTCAGCCGCAAACTTGCAGAACTTGACGTGTTCGCTGCGTTTGTCCTGGAGCACGGGCTCCTTCATGAGCTGCTGGATGTGTCCACTGCTGAAGAGAGGCAGCTTGCTGATAATCTGTCTGACTGAGCTGGAGCGGGACAGACCCACCAGGGCCTTACAGGCCAGGGTCCGAATCTGATCCGCATCTGTGATGGGCATCTTCACCGTCAGCAGGGACAGCAGTACCTACAGGGAGATGGCAGAACTATGAGACCAGTAGAGCCCAAAAACATTCAAGCGTAAGAGATTGATTATTTCTGAAATAAATATTTTCACCTTGATGCCATTGTTGGACTGCACCACATTCCACATCTTGTTGAGCACGCTCTCGCTGTTCTTGGTGGTCTGGGGTAGACGTCTGAGGGGCGTGCCAGAGATGAACTTGCCGATGCCGGACATGCGTTTATCTGGAGCGCACACACAGTTGATGACCACCTGCAGAGCAGACTTCTGAATCTCGGCATCGTTCACAAACACCTCTCCCTCTGCCACCACCAGGACTACACCCATACCTGAGGAACAACAGAACATTAAGATTAGAACGCAAAGCCAAGAGTACTGGTCTACTGGATATATGGGGTTGTGTAAATAGAAAGCCATGGCAGGTGGGCTATACACCAAGTGTACAAAAACAAATGAGGAACACCTACTCCTTTCATGACAGACTGATCAGGTAAACACTATGATCCCTTATTAATGTCACTTGTTAAATCCCCTTCAAAATCAGTGTAGATTGGCTATTCCCAAACAAGTGGTACGCACAATGCCATCGTGGGGAACACCAAATATACAGTGCCTTGCGAAAGTATTCGGCCCCCTTGAACTTTGCGACCTTTTGCTACTTTTCAGGCTTCAAACATAAAGATATAAAACTGTATTTTTTTGTGAAGAATCAACAACAAGTGGGACACAATCATGAAGTGGAACGACATTTATTGGATATTTCAAACTTTTTTAACAAATCAAAAACTGAAAAATTGGGCGTGCAAAATTATTCAGCCCCTTTACTTTCAGTGCAGCAAACTCTCTCCAGAAGTTCAGTGAGGATCTCTGAATGATCCAATGTTGACCTAAATGACTAATGATGATAAATACAATCCACCTGTGTGTAATCAAGTCTCCGTATAAATGCACCTGCAATGTGATAGTCTCAGAGGTCCGTTAAAAGCGCAGAGAGCATCATGAAGAACAAGGAACACACCAGGCAGGTCCGAGATACTGTTGTGAAGAAGTTTAAAGCTGGATTTGGATAAAAAAAGATTTCCCAAGCTTTAAACATCCCAAGGAGCACTGTGCAAGCGATAATATTGAGATGGAAGGAGTATCAGACCACTGCAAATCTACCAAGACCTGGCCGTCCCTCTAAACTTTCAGCTCATACAAGGAGAAGACTGATCAGAGATGCAGCCAAGAGGCCCATGATCACTCTGGATGAACTGCAGAGATCTACAGCTGAGGTGGGAGACTCTGTCCATAGGACAACAATCAGTCGTATATTGCACAAATCTGGCCTTTATGGAAGAGTGGCAAGAAAGCCATTTCTTAAAGATATCCATAAAAAGTGTTGTTTAAAGTTTGCCACAAGCCACCTGGGAGACACACCAAACATGTGGAAGAAGGTGCTCTGGTCAGATGAAACCAAAATTGAACTTTTTGGCAACAATGCAAAACGTTTTGTTTGGCGTAAAAGCAACACAGCTGAACACACCATCCCCACTGTCAAACATGGTGGTGGCAGCATCATGGTTTGGGCCTGCTTTTCTTCAGCAGGGACAGGGAAGATGGTTAAAATTGATGGGAAGATGGATGGAGCCAAATACAGGACCATTCTGGAAGAAAACCTGATGGAGTCTGCAAAAGACCTGAGACTGGGACGGAGATTTGTCTTCCAACAAGACAATGATCCAAAACATAAAGCAAAATCTACAATGGAATGGTTCAAAAATAAACATATCCAGGTGTTAGAATGGCCAAGTCAAAGTCCAGACCTGAATCCAATCGAGAATCTGTGGAAAGAACTGAAAACTGCTGTTCACAAATGCTCTCCATCCAACCTCACTGAGCTCCAGCTGTTTTGCAAGGAGGAATGGGAAAAAATGTCAGTCTCTCGATGTGTAAAACTGATAGAGACATACCCCAAGCGACTTACAGCTGTAATTGCAGCAAAAGGTGGCGCTACACAGTATTAACTTAAGGGGGCTGAATAATTTTGCACGCTCAATTTTTCAGTTTTTGATTTGTTAAAAAAGTTTGAAATATCCAATAAATGTCGTTCCACTTCATGATTGTGTCCCACTTGTTGTTGATTCTTCACAAAAAAAATAAAAAAGGTCGCAAAGTTCAAGGGGGCCGAATACTTTCGCAAGGCACTGTAAATGCAAATCACATTTTCACACAGTCCATTTAGATTTTCCAACAGGGCTATACATTTGGGTGAGTTTCCCCCCACGGCCTGAGTAGCCTCATTTCACTGACAAAAATAAAATTCCGCAAACCAGGAGAGGATATTTTTTAAAGTTACTGGACAGCTTTGTGTCATCAAATGGTCTTTGGTGTGTTAGATGTGTTGGTATCTGTACTGATGGAGCAAAAGCCGTGACAGGGAGACATAGTGGAGTGGTAACGCGCGTCGTGCAAGCAGTTTCTCCCGACGCCACTTGGGTACACTGCAGCATCCACCGAGGCTCTTGCTGCCAAGGGAATGCCTGACAGCTTGAAAGATTTTCTGGGACACTTCAGTGAAAATGTTTAACTTTATAAAAGGAAGGCCCCTGAACTCTCTTGTATTTTCTGCATTGTGCAATATGGGCAGCGACCATGTAAAGCTTTTACAACATACAGAAGTGCGCTCGTTATCAAGGGGCAAAGTGTTGACATGTTTTTTAAATTGAGAGACGAGCTTAAAGTTCTCTTTACTGACCATAATTAACACTTGTCTGACCACTTGCATGACACGACTGGCCTATCTAGGTGATATTCATTCTCGCCTGAATGACCTGAAGCTAGGATTACAGGGACTCTCCGCAACTATTTTCAATGTGTGCGACAAAATTGAGGCTATAATTAAGAAGAAGTTGGAGCTCTTCTCTGTCTGCATTAACAATGACAACACACAGGTCTTCCTATCATTGTATGATTTTTGTGTGTAAATGAACTCAAGCTTACGGACAATGTAAAATGTGATATACCAAAGCACCCGAGTGAGCTGGGTGCTCAATTACGCAGGTAATTTCCCGAAACGGATGACACAAACTGGATTCGTTATCCCTTTCATGCCCTGCCTCCAGTCCACTTACCAATATCTGAACAAGAGAGCCTCATCGAAATTGCAACAGGCGTTTCTTTGAAAATTGAATTGAAATCAGATTCCACTGCCAGATTTCTGGATAGGGCTGCGCTCAGGAGCACATGCTGTTCCATGTGTGTTGGGATATGGTGATTGAAATCTCGCTGTTAAGACAATGATGCCCTTTGCAAATATGTGAGAGTGGATTCTCAGCCCTCACTAGCATGAAAACTAAAATACAGGCACGGACTGTGTGGAAAATGATTTAAGACACTCTCTCCAATACAACATTGCAGAGTTATGTGCATCCTTTCAAGCACACCCTTGTCATTAACCTGTGGTGAGTTATTCACCATTTTTGAAGAACAAATAAGGTTTTATATGTCAGATGGCTAAATAAAGAGCAAAATTATGAATTATTATTATTCTGTGCCCTGGTGCTATAAGAGCTCTGTCACTTCCCACGTGTGTGGCAGGCTTACAATGATGGCAAAAAATAAAATTTGAGAGTGCGCTAACCCTGGTGCTAGAGGGGGTAAACAGCTGGAGGTTGAATGTTTGAAAGGGTACGGGACTATAAAAAGTTTGGGAACCACTGGTGTAGATGAAGGGGAGGAGACAGGTTCAAGAAGGATTTAAGCCTTCAGACAATTGAGACATGGATTGTGTATGTGTGACCATCAGAGGATGAATGGGCAAGACAAAAGATTTAAGTGTCTGAACAGGTTATGGTAGTAGGTGCCAGGCAACTGTGTCAAGAACTGCAACGCTGCTGGGTTTTTCACACTCAGTTTCCCATGTGTATCAAGTGTACCACCAAATGGACATCCAGCCAACTTGACAACTGTGGGAAGCATTGGGGTCAACATGGGCCAGCATCCCTGCGGAACGCTTGACACCTTGTAGAGTGCTTCCCCGACGAATTGAGGCTGTTCTGAAGGCAATAGGAGGTGCAACTAAATATAAGAAAGGTGTTCCTAATGTTTTGTACAGTGTACATTGACTTGTGTAATATTCATATCGCAAGAGATCCATATCGCATGAAATATTTTGAAATGCTAATTAGCCGCATGTGACGTGTGTTTTTACAGTTTATTCGGTTGTTGTCCCTCTCCTCTTGTGGCTCCTTCCCACACACAGATGTCCCAATGACCTTTTGCCCATATCGTGCAAATTTAATGACAAGGCAGGGCAGTGTAACATACCCACGGTGGAGATGGCGTTGCCCCCCTCCCCATCCAGCACGGCCACAGACTCCGACATCAGCAGCTGGGTCTTAGGGACCACCGTCAGGATGCTCAGTATGTCCAGGGCATAACGCACTGTGTCACTCCTAGGGAACAAGCCAACACAGGGTGAAATAGTCACAGGGTACAACTTTGTGTTCACTTGAATTTGTGAGAAATGTTCTCCATAACAAACAGAGGTGTAATTTTAATATAGAGCAGATGGAGTTGATAAATAAGTCCATCCTTCTCATCAGAAGGAAGGATGTGTTTATTTTCTGTCCTCACCTGCCGTAGTAGGTCCTCCAGTCACAGGCAATGGAGATGAGCTGCAGGAGAAGCTGCACACAGGAGAGCTTATGGAAAACATCTGCAGGCTCCCAGTACAGCCTGACTGGGCCGTACTCAATCAGGAACTCCATCATCTCCACCACCTGCTTGTGGGTGTAACTACATGCCTGGGGAACATAAAGAGAATGAGGCATCACTGAAGGAAAAGCATCAAAGTTAATCTGTGATGATGGGTTCCAGGGGGATGGCGGTAAAATCCATTTCAATTGAAATTAAATTTCATAAATTGAAGGAGGACCCAAGATAATTTCAATCACCATATCCCAACACACATGGAACAGAATGTTCCTCCTACCTTGTAGTAAGGCTGTGGGTGAATGGGAGCGCCCCCTTCAGTCCGCTGCAGGGACTGCTTGACCTGCTCCACCTTGATGGCCAGATGGGCCTCGGAGTACCTGCGCAGGGCCATGCAGGTGTGCTTGGCCGTCTGCCTGCTGGAGAAGATCTGGTCATCACTCAGCAGGGCACCCTGGTCCTCAGGGTTCAGGATCTCCAATGTGCTGATCTTGGGACCGTAGAATACAAAATAAACAGCAGTCTAATACACACTCCAACACAGAGGATGTTCAGAGAACTGCTCTGGAGACAGTGAAAAGCACTTGGTATTTCAATAGGATACAACTGGATGTAACAGAAGCATGACTAAACCACACAGGTCCTCCTACCAGGTTGACCATGCGCCGGAGGCCGTCCTGCCTGTCGAAGAGTTCCAGCACTGCTCGGAAGGAGAAAGAGATGGAGAAGAACATGGTGGCGTGGCAGCAGCCCGAGGCGTGGGAACACTCCAACAGCCACAGACTGTAGCTCACCACGTCAGACAGGATAGAGTGGGGCAGCATACACACCTAGGGGTAACAAAGACAGATTTAATGGGGACACATGAACGCATGTTTGTATTGACTTACACATTTACATGGAAGTAAATAATGTTACACCCATGTACCACAGGTCACAACTTTTATCAACAGTTGACCTTTATGTAGTGTGTGTTTGTCCTACCCTCTCCATGGCATCCTGGTTGTAGGCCAGGTAGTAGAGGCACAGAGACACCCCTGTGGCGGCCATGGAAGGCTTGGGGATCTCCAGCAGCTTCTGAACCCCTCCATGGACCACAAACTGGGCGGCAAACTTCTTATGCAGGAGCAGGGAGGCTAGGTACTACAGGTAGCGAATGAGAATCTAAGGATAAGGCTGGGATGCTCCTCTTTAAACAATTGAGATGCATTATAGGTCAGTTGTAGAAATGTTACCTTGAGAGCCTCAAAGGTGAGCTGTACATCGTTGGTCTGCTTCAGGTCCATGTAATGGATGAGCAGCTCACAGGCTCCCATCTGCATGAAGACAGCCAGAAGCTGAAAGGCAAATGAATACAGAGAAATAAAAAATGTATACAGAGAACTACTCGTCTGTCTACCAGTCATTTATGGCATATTGTCTTCAACGACTACAGCACTAGCTCTTATAAAGGAGTTTGATAAGACTGACATCTGCTGGTAGGTTTATATAGCAGACACTAACCTCCTGGTACTCTCCCAGAGGGGTGAGGTACTGTAGGATGAGTCTCTGCTCCATCTCTGGGGTCAGAGGGTAAAGGTGATAGTTGTTCCCAATCACCCAGGGGCTCATCTCAGACCAGCTGCTGTTGGACAGCTCGCTGAAGTTCCTCTCCGGGTCTGGCAGGGAGAAGTTCAGTTTCTGTTTCACCTTCCGTCCATTCTCCCTCTCTGTTCTCCTCTTGAGGTGAGTGCTGCCCTCCTCCCTGCCGTCGGGGAAGTCCCGGTGGGACAGAGGCGGCGGGGCAGACACAGGCTTCATCAGTCCTTTGACAGCGGAGTTAGCGCAGCTACTGGTCTTGTAGGTGTGGTTAAGGTAGTTGAGGTGGAAGGAGATCTCGCTGTAAGACTCATGGCTGTGGATCTCCACTCGGTCCTCATCTGATCCCTTCTCATTCCTCTCAATGCCTTCATTCCCCGTGGGGAAAGGGTTGTCCTCGAAGCCCCCGTCGACAGTCTCCTCATCCAGAGGAAGGAGAGATTCCCCCAGGCTCTTCCTGGGACCGGGCCGTTTAAACCCCTTCCGGTTTTCAGTGTCCTTGGCCTGCAGCTCGCGTAGCCGCTGCAGCATCAGAGGCACCTAAAGAGAGAAGGATGCATCTAGCATCATTCACAGATACTGACATCTAGCATCATTCACAGATACTGGTGATGGACACCCACTTGTGGTGACAGGGCTAAATTCAATTGAACCCACATTACCGTATTTACACAAGATCTTATGTTGATGTTGATAAACCTTCTCAGGTAGTAGTAGGATGTTGCCACTGACCACGACAGAGTTCTCCTCCCTGTAGTTGGCAGCGATGTCCTGGTTCTCCATTGCTCCAGCCAACAGGCCTGTAGCATAGATTCTCAGGGGCTGCTCCGCCTCCTGGGCCCATTTAAAAAGCCTCTCCACTATGCCCTCCTGTCATGTACACACACAAACAAAGACATCATGATTATTGAATATTTGAATCAGTTGCATATTATAGCTGACTAAATGTACAAACATGTTCAAGTGCATCTCCACAGATTTAAGTTACAGCCTACCTTCTCCTGAAAGACCACAGCAGTCTCCAACCCAGGCATGATATTCTGCAGCAGGCGACAAGCTGCAGTGTTGAGGGTGAGCTCTCTACTGGTCATCACATAGCTATTAACGAGCTAGAAAAAGACAGGAGTTAAAATAATTCACATTTGAACAAATACCATTCTGTAAATGTGTGGGGGGAAAAAGACATCTAAAAAAAGTTCAGGTCTTACAGCATTCATGAAGTCATCATTTTTGAACAGGATCTTTAGCAGCTGACCCAAGACGCATTCCGGATCCGCTCTCCCTAAGTGGAAAGGGGTTGGGAGAATTAGAAAAACCTACAGAAGGTCAACAACTATCACTGTTGCTATAGCTAATACTATAGTTATGACTACATACAACATAAATACATCATCTTACCAGGGTGCCTGTCATCAAAAGGATCCGGATCAGCTTTGTGATATTCCTCAGTCTCCCTCTCCACCAGCTCTGAAATCCTGAGGGGAAAAGAAAACCCATGATATACTCAAAAACAGACAACCACATATTCCTTAATGTTCAGAGACTTAAAAAAAAAAAAAAAAAAACTTAACGTAATATGTGGCATAAATAAATAAGGTGAACGCAAAAAAATAAAAATTCAGTGATGTTACTTCCCAGAATATCCACTGGTGTTACCAACCATTATCCTCCTGTATTACTCAGACACTCACTTAGTCAGGATGTTGACCAGGTCCGGTGTGCTGGCCTGCTGCTCCCTCTCCCACTGCTCCAGCAGAGAGGTCAGCTCTGCCTTGGAATCCACACTAGCAGATGCCGACGCCATGGTCTGGCCTGACACACAGAACAAATCATGTCATCAACTAAACTTTACTTGGGGTCTAGAGAGAACGTGCAAAAAAATAAAAACTGCATTGGTGCATGCAAAAGGAGAGAGTCACCTGTCATTGTAAATGTTGATATGAGCTAGATTGATTCCCTACTCCCTCCTCTTGCATGCACCAACACAGCATTTTTAGCATATAATCACTAACACTAGCTTACTGATTTGGCCTACTCCTCAAATAAAATATAATTATGCATGATCCATCTATGCTCACAAACCATGACTTCCTCTCCAGTTGCAAACAGTGACACAAAATTGACCTTTATTTTGGCTCCAGTTCAGAACCAATCCAACTATACAGGTTCTTGGGACAGTCAACAGGTGATTTGGTCATGGCCTTGAGCATGAAGCTAGAAACCATAGCCATGTTTATGGCTCTGCTAGAAAACATCCAATAACATTCGCTATTGTGCAGTAGCTACTAGCTAGCCTGCCCTGTATAATTAATGTTAGCTAGTTACTAGTTCTCTTTATCGAGACGGAGCATAGTTTTGGTGACTGGTCGAGGGATTTGCTTGCAACAACATTGAGTCACCACCATCAATCGATTATTGTAAAAAGGTCAATTCTGAAAACGCTTACGTGTACCTATGTTGGTCCTGTACAACTCCGGTCCATCCGCGAGGTGCTAAAATTAATAATTCTAATAAAAAAATTTAACTAACACAAACGACTTTTCCTTCATGCTCGTATTACGTAAACTGCGATTAAATTGGGTCCGTACTATCAGGAATCCTTGGGACGTCCCTAACCGTACCATTTAAAATGTAAACTTCCGGGATCTTTGCGATGTCCATATCACAGTGATAGCACTGACCCATTTTTTTTTTTTTTTATATATATATATATATATATATATATATCTCAGTTTACGTAGTACAAGCAAAAAAAAAACCTCGGTTGTATTCGCTACGATTTTTTATTAGAAGAATGCATTTCAGTACCCCGCGGAAGGATCGCAGTTGTACAGGATAAACATAGCTATAGGTAAGCGTTTTCAAAATTGACATTTTTACAATAATCAACTGATGGCGACTCAATGACGTTGCTAGCAAGTCCCGCGACCAGTCATCAAAACTCAACTCCGGCTCGATATAAGAAAAGGGAGTTGCGTTCCTCAACTAGCTACTTAACTTACACTCTCTGGAATATATATAGCTAATAAGTTAGCTTCATCATGATGACAAACTAACGTACACACGTGTTTTGTAGTGATTTAGCTAGCCAACTACTGAACTGGTTAGTCATCCGTACTTTGCTACATATTGTACATTAGTTAGCTAACTATCATCGATAGGGATATTTCACATCTGCAGAGTATTTTAGCTGCGCTACCAACTAGCTATGAATATGCCCTATATAAAAGGTTAGCTAACTAGTACAACGTTGGAACGTACGCTGTGTAAGAGCTACAATCAGTTCAGTGTTGTTGTTCCGCACCAGAAACAGCTGTCTGCGTTGTGTGCACTCGAGCTAGCTACAAGACCGTCAAGGAAACCGCTTGTGTGCCAAACAGTGTTGTTGGCTGGCTAGCGAATACGTACCCTTTTCTGCTCAATTTTCCTTCGCTCTTTCCGTCTTCCTTATTTTTTTTACAATGCCGACAAAACACTTGCTAACTACACCAATATTTGTTGATAAAAATACAAACGCCACCTTGTTGTCACTCGTTTTAGCACAGCATTTATTTGGCGAACACGTTCTATACGTCAAAAGTTCAGCGTCGACTTTTGATGACGTAAAAATTAGCAAGCTCAACATGGGCGGAGTTCAGCAGGAGTGTAATTCCACTTAGTTCAAAGCAAAGGGACACACAGACTCGGTGCATTCGAGCTGGGCGCACGTTGCATTTCTGCAGTGGCGTGTATTCATGGATGCACGTTGCAACCTCGGATCTGTCTCCCTCTCCGGTGGGTTCTACCCCGGGTTCAGATTCTCGGAGCTCCCAGCCTCACCAGACCGTGAGGCTGCCTGAGAGACCGGTCCATTCAACACCACCAGCTGTCATCATAGGCAGCTCTATGGTGAGAAACATCTCGGTCCCCAAGGCAAAACCCCTGTGCTACGAAGGACCACGAGTACAGGACATAACAAGGCTGCTTCTGACTGTTCTACCACAGATGCCGGGAGCTGACGACATAAGGAGGGCTAACTCGGAACATTTGAAAATGTATTTTAAAGAACTGATTTTATCATTAAAAGACTACATAAAACGGCCAATAATTTCAGGTCCAGTACCATCGTTGGGCCGCGGGTGTGAAAGATTCAGCAGACTGCTTGCATTACACATCTGGCTAAAAGACTGTAGCTCTGCTGTAGTCACTTTTATTGATAACTTTGACACCTTCTGGAAACAGAAGATATTCTACAGGAATGACTAAGCCCATCCAAATCTTATTGGCTCCTGGACTCTGTTCATGCATTTCAAGGCTGTGTTGAATCAATGACTGGTAAATGATCCAAGACCAGCTCAGTTAATCCCTACCATTGTGACAATAAGTCGTCAAAATGCTGCATCAAATGTACATGATCTTAGGGGCATTGGCAAACACAATGTAAGTAATTTAATTTATATACCCCTAATTGCACCGAATACATCTGTTTATCCTACAGCTATTGTAAGCAGTAATCATGAGCCTATAAATCAGAGTTACACTGTTAGCACTGAGGCGGTGTGCAATAGTAGGAAGACCACTTCATGAAGCTCACCCTGCACTATCAGCTCCAATGTAAATAACATGAGTAAGCCTACCTCTGACAAGCTTCCCAGTTAAAGCATTCAAAACAATCAAGCAACCCAGAAAAGTGCTAAAAATAGCCCATATTAACATGTGTAGCCAACGAAGGAATGGCTTCGTAAGAAGCATTTCAAGGTCGTGGAGTGGCCTAGCCAGTCTCCAGATCTCAACCCCATAGAAAATCTTTGGAGGGAGTTGAAAGTCTGTGTTGCCCAGCAACAGCCCCAAAACACCACTGCTCTAGAGGAGATCTGCATGGAGGAATGGACCAAAATACCAGCAACAGTGTGTGAAAACCTTGTGACGACTTACAGAAAACGTTTGACCTCTGTCATTGCCAACAAAGGGTATATAACAAAGTATTGAGATAAACTTTTGTTCTTGACCAAATACTTATTTTCTACCATAATTTGCAAATCAATTCATAAAAAAATCCTACAATGTGATTTTCTGGATTTTTTTTCTCATTCGTCTGTCATAGTTGAAGTGTACCTATGATGAAAATTACAGGCCTCTCTCATCTTTTGGGAGAACTTGCACAATTGGTGGCTGACTAAATACTTTTTTGCCCCAATGAATGTGATGGAGTAAGGTCCTGAGGGCACACAGTGTTTTGTGAAATCTGTGAATGTATTGTAATGTTTTAAAATTGTATAAACTGCCTTCATTTTGCTGGACCCCAGGAAGAGTAGCTGCTGCTTTGGCAGCAGCTAATGGGGATCCATAATAAATACAAAAATATTTAACAAAATACAAAGGAAGCCAGACATCCACATAAAATTGACCAATTAGCCATGGATGGAGATCAGGATTAGGACTTGTGGTATTACTTAATTCTCCGTACTGGCCAATGATGATAACGGTAATTCTGATCCATCCATTAATTAATACATTGTTGTGCACCTGGCCTGAGAGGATGGAAGTTCAACGTGTAGCTAGATGTAGAAGGCTAATGTTAACTAGCTAATGTTGCCCATGAATGGGGCTCCCGAGTGGCGCAGCGGTCTCAGTGCTTAAGGTTCGATTCCAGGCTGTATCACAACCGGCCGCGATTGGGAGTCCCGTAGGGCAGCGCACAATTGGCCCAGCGTCGTCCAGGTTAGGGTTTGCCCCGGGTAGGCCGTCATTGTAAATATTAATTACTTCTTTATTGGCTTAAATAAATAATCAAAATGGAAGTTAAGCTTGCGAGCTAGCACTTTAGCCCGGTAGCCTACGAAAACAAAAAATAAAAGCATGTACTTTATGACACCGTGATAGAGTGTTTGGTCAGCCTGAAAGAGAGGAGGATGGCATTGGCGTTTCTCCACAAGTAGTGTGAGTCAATATGTTTTTCTACTTGCACGAACGAACACACACGCACACAAACAAATCAGAACCATGGACAGCTACATCATATTTAGTTTTCGTTAATTGGACAAAAAATGGTTTAGTATCTTTTAGTTGTCACTGTATTAGACAAAGCAGAGGTGATTTGATGATGTTGAAATGGTGCTAGAATAGTGGAGGCAGCACCTGCCTTCTTTGCCACTTGCGGTATCCATCTGTGGTTCTAAATCAATAGTACTTTAGTGGGACGAAAATGTCTGAAACATCAACTTGCTTTACCATGCTGTAGGTCATGTAACTGTCTGTTACATGCAATATGCTTTCTGGACGTCACTGGACAGAGGTCACTATCCGGTTTTGTGAGAAAACAAAGGTGTGGTTGAATTTATTCTGCCGCTATCGTCTTACTTCTTATTGTCTCGGCCTATGGGCCGATACATCACGGTCACAAGTCATATGAATTAGCTGGATTTATAGAGCAAACTGCGCAATTATCACAGCACAGGTTGTAATATGGCTTTTTTTTGGCTTCCACAGTGATTTTATCCACAGCACTGTTACTGCATTTCAACAACTTTGATTGCCATTACCATTCGTATTTATCCTGCTACTGGTCACTATTATTCCCGTTTAAATATATATATGTATATATTACCATTAGTATGTTACCAAGTATTTATATATTCCTGCTACCAGTCGCTTTTCAGCCCTGTTCAAATGTAAACTGAACAAAAATATAAACTCAACATCAACAATTTAGAACGAGTTTACTGAGTTACAGTTCTCATAAGATAATCAGTCAATTGACAATTTCATTAGGCCCTAATCTATGGATTTCACCTAACTGGGCAGGGGCACAGCTATGGGTGGGCTTCGGAGGGCATAGGCCGACCCACTTGGGAGCCAGGCCCAGCCAATCAGAATTTGTTTTTCCGAATGTAGAGGTCCTGGGCTGGCGTGATTACACATGGTCTGCGGTTGTGAGGCTGGTTGGACGTACTGCCACATTCTCTAAAGCAACGTTGGAGGTGGCTTATGGTAGAGAAATTAACATTAAAATCTCTGGCAACAGCTCGGGTGGACATTCATGCAGTCAGTAAGCCAAATGCACACTCCTTCAAAACTTGTGGCATTGTGTTGTGTGACACAACTGCATATTTTTAGAGTGACATTTTATTGTCCCCAGCACAAGGTGTAATGATCATGCTATTTAATCACCTTCTCGATATGCCACACCTGTCAGTTGGATGGATTATCTTGGAAAATTATAAACGCTCACTAACAGGGATGTAACCAAATTTGTGCTCAACATTTGAGAGAGATACGCTTTTTGTGCATATGGAACATTTCTGGGATCTTTTATTTCAGCTCATGAAACACGGGACCAACACTTTTTGTTCAGTATACACTACCGGTCAAAAGTTTTAGAACACCTAGTCATTCAAGGGTTTTTCTTTATTTTTACTATTTTCTACATTGTAGAATAATAGTGAAGATATCAAAACTATGAAATAACACATATGGAATCATGTAGTAACCAAATAAGTGTTAAATCCAAATGTATTTCATATTTGAGATTCTTCAAATAGCCACCCTTTGCCTTGATGAGAGCTTTGCACACTCTTGACATTCTCTCAACCAGCTTCATGAGGTGGAATTCATTTCAATTAACAGCTGTGCCTTGTTAAAAGTTAATTTGTGGAATTTATTTCATTCTTAATGCATTTGAGCAAATCAGTTGTGTGACAAGATAGCCCTATTTGGTAAAAGACCAAGTCCATATTATGGCAAGAACAGCTCAAATAAGCAAAGAGAAACGACAGTCCATCATTACTTTAAGACATGGAGGTCAGTCAATACGGAACATTTCAAGAACTTTGAAAGTATCTTCAAATGCAGTCGCAAAAACCACCAAGCACTATGATGAAACTTGCTCTCATGAGGACCGCCACATGAATGGAAGCCGGAGTTACCTCTTCTGCAGAGGATAAGTTAATTAGAGTTACCAGCCTCAGAAATTGCAGCCCAAATAAATGCTTCACAGAGTTCAAGTAACAGACACATCTCAACATCAACTGTTCAGGGGAGACTGCGTGAATCAGGCCTCCAAGGTCGAATTGCTGCAACAAAACCACTGCTAAAGGACACCAATAAGAAGAAGTGACTTGCTTGGGCCAAGAAAATCAAACAATGGCCATTAGATCAGTGGAAATTTGTCCTTTGGTCTGATGAGTCCAAATTTGAGATTTTTGGATCCATATGGGTTATATCAAATCAAATGTATTTATATAGCCCTTCGTACATCAGCTGATATCTCAAAGTGCTGTACAGAAACCCAGCCTAAAACTCCAAACAGCAAGCAATGCAGGTGTAGAAGCACGGTGGCTAGGAAAAACTCCCTAGAAAGGCCAAAACCTAGGAAGAAACCTAGAGAGAAACCAGGCTATGAGGGGTGGCCAGTCCTCTTCTGGCTGTGCCGGGTGGAGATTATAACAGAACATTATAACAGAACATGGCCAAGATGTTCAAATGTTCATAAATGACCAGCATGGTCAAATAATAATAATCACAGTAGTTGTCGAGGGCGCAGCAAGTCAGCACCTCAGGAGTAAATGTCCGTTGGCTTTTCATAGCCGACCATTAAGAGTATCTCTACCACTCCTGCTGTCTCTAGAGAGTTTTAAAAAGCAGGTCTGGGACAGGTAGCACGTCCGGTGAACAGGTCAGGATTCCATAGCCGCAGGCAGAACAGTTGAAACTGGAGCAACAGCATGGCCAGGTGGATTGGGGACAGCAAGGAGTCATCATGCCAGGTAGTCCCGAGGCATGGTCCTAGGGCTCAGGTCCTCTGAGAGAGAGAAAGAAAGAGAGAATTAGAGAGAGCATACTTAAATTCACACAGGACACCGCATAAGACCGGAGAAGTACTCCGGATTTAACAAACTGACCCTAGACCCCCGACACAAACTACTGCAGCATAAAGACTTGAATAATACTATCATAGTTTTGATGTCTTTGCTATTATTCTACAATGTAAACAAATTGTTAAAATTAAGAAAATCACTTGAAAGAGTAGGTGTTCTAAAACTTTTGACCGGTAGAGCGAGATGTATTTTCTAAATATATATACGCACTATCTTCTCCCACTGCCTCTCACCACCATTTGATAGTGATTGAAAATGCCAGCCAGATGCTTCACATTTATACATCCGGTGAAATATCTGTCTCATTGTTCTATCTATGGCATAGCTCTAGATGAGTAAACTGATGTTTTTCTGGTCTCTGATACCCAAAGTCAGTAAACTAGACTACTTTCTATTAATCAATCAAATGTGGTAAGTTTGTAATTTTTGTGAAATACTCCTTCCATGGACGCTTTCGGATTGATAGTGAACAAGCCAAAAACAGCAACCCCGCCTAAGGGTCTAAAACATGCTCTAAGGTACCTGCATTTATCATTTTTTTTCCCACAAATAGTTTAGATGGCTGTCATGACTATCCTGGTGGAGGATCCAAGGCCTCAGATCAGCTTGGCAAATGGCTGACAGCTAGCCAGACTTGGGCCGGTTTTATGACACCTCAGGCCAATTGCAAATCTTATGCAGCAGAGAACCCTCTCTTGTTTTTTAGTATCATGATTGGAATGTCTTTGTTACAAAGACATTCTGCCGCCCAAAAACTCTCCAGAGAGGGAACTTTTCTAAGATAAGAATGTTTAGAATGGTCAGTGGGGATCTAAAGAAAAATCATGTCTTATTGCTTTTCATTTGGTGATGTTATTAAAAACTGTATGAACCGAATACTGTAACTTAGGGAGGAAATCCCCTTTTGATGTTAAGTTTCCATCCAATATGATTTTAATACGATATGAAGATTGTTGAAATTATTTTTGTTAAGCTAGGAATGTGAATTTAGTTTTATAACGGATCATAGTTTTCATGTCCCTTGCACATTAACCTAAACCACGTGCCGAATGAGGTCAGAAGAGCATGTCAGTGTGATGGAGTGCTTAAAAGGACTTGCTAAAAATTAACACATGAGACCAGCAGACGTGAAGCGTAAGCTAAACATTACAAATGGTTTAAACTCTAAGACCAGAAAACGTGTAGTTGTGGCTACACGGCTGAAACAACCTTCCGACAGGGCTTGGTTCTGACCGAGATAGACGACGAACGAAGGCATTCACAACATAAATATATTTGTTACTTTCTTACCCAAGCGGGCGGTGGTTCATGTGCAAGGTATATGATTAATGTGAGAATAGTTATAGAATGTATCTGCGATAAATGTCCCTATCTCTGTCTCTCTCTTTCCCCTCCCCCTCTCCATTGTGTAACAAGCCGTAATATCTTGTCAGTCCACTAGTGACTTTTGTCTCATGCAAGTGTCTGTGTATTCTGTGTTATTATTTAGTCAGTTAGTAAATAAATAATGAAATCAATTTGGGTAGAACTGAATAATCAGAAAAGGCTGGGGTTCTTGCGGATTCAAGAAGTCTGTGACGTTCAGAATGAGACATATGAGGTATTGATTAATAAATGACTTATCTATCTATCTATCTAGATCATCTTGAGTTTAATTTGGGAGATGGTAACTCGTTAAACTACTTCTTCCGTGGTGCCCCAAATTCCCAATGAGTTAATTGTTTCATGATTCATTTAATTGAGTAACAATTAAACATTATTTAGTTGATTCTTTAAATAAGTCATCACATTAATCAAAGTCACGACATGGCCATTCTAGTGAAAATAAATTTAAGTATTGAAAAAGAGGACCAGAACCTACGATATGAATAATCAAGGACTTGGGACTGTAAGGTTCTATCTGCAAAATGTATAGTTTTGAGAAATATTTTTTGAGAAGTCCCATTCAATATGGTTACTGGGCTATCTGATCATAATCTGACACTTATAGCCAGCAAGCTGTCTAAAAGCAGGTTCAACCTCTCTACTGTTAGAAAGCCGGATCAACTAAGAATACCTAAGAGTGAATTAAACTATTTTGAAAACGCAATTAAGGGAATTAACTGGAATGACCTCTTGTCCTATACAGACGTGGAAGCTGATAGTTGATAGATGTTTTTTTCTATCCACAATCCAGACTACAATAAATGATTTCCTAAAGAAAATCAAATCCAAACCTGGCCAAAAGAGTACTCTTCCTTTGTCACGTTCTGACCTCTATTTCTGTTGTTTTGTATTTATTTAGTATGGTCAGGGCGTGAGTTGGGTGGGCAGTCTGTTTGTTTTTCTATGTTTTGGGGCATTTCTATGTTTTCGGCCTAGTATGGTTCTCAATCAGAGGCAGGTGTCATTAGTTGTCTCTGATTGAGAATCATACTTAGGTAGCCTGGGTTTCACTGTGTGTTTGTGGGTGATTGTTCCTGTCACTGTGTTTGTTGTCACAGGATAGGACTGTTTTGCGTTTTCACATTTCTTGGTTTTGTTAGTTTGTTCATGTGTAGTGATTTATTAAAACATGAATAACCACCACGCTGCGCTTTGGTCCGCTTCTCTTCCTCCTACAGACGAACGCCCTTACATCCTTGGCTAAATGGAGAAATCTGAAAATTGATGAAAGAACGAGATTATGCTCTAAAAATAGCCCTAAGATCCAAATTGGAGCATGACAGACGTAGGTTTACCATGTTGAGAAATAAGGTGATGAAAGAAATCAGACAGGCGAAGTCAAACTTTTTTATTAACATAATTGGTGAAGCAAAGGGAAATTCTAAATTGATTTAGAATTGTGCCCCAAGGGTCAAAACTGGGGCCCCTCCTGTTCAGCCTGTACATTAATGATCTGCCTTCTGTCTGTACTGGGTCTGAAGTTCAAATGTATGCAGATGATACAGTGATATATGTGCATGCAAAGAGCAAACAACAAGCTGCACAAGAACTCACTACTGTAATGGTCCAGGTTACAAAGTGGCTCAGTGACTCGTGTTTACATCTCAATGTGAAAAAAAAAACTGTTTGCATGTTCTTCACAAAGAGGGCAACAGATGCTACTGAACCAGATGTCTATGTGTCAGGGGAGAAGCTCCATGTGGTATCTGATTTTAAGTACCTTGGCATCATACTTGATTCCAACCTCTCTTTTAAAAAGCATGTGAAAAAGGTCGTTCAGATAACCAAATTCAACCTAGCTAATTTCCGATTTATACGAAATTGTTTGACTACAGAGGTAGCAAAACTGTACTTCAAATTTATGACACTCCCCCACATACTGCTTGACTAGTTGGGCCCAAGCTTGCTGTACAAGATTAAAACCTATTCAGTCTGTCTACAAACAGGCTCTCAAAGTGCTTGATAGGAAGCCCAATAGCCATCATCACTGTTACATTCTCAGAAAGCATGAGCTCCTGAGTTGGAAAGATCTTGTGCAATACACTGACGCATGTCTTCTATTCAAGATACTAAATGGCCTGGCTCCCCCTCCACTCAGTATTTTTGTTAAACAGAAAACCCAAACATATGGCAGCAGATCCACAAGGTCTGCCATGAGAGGTGACTGTATAGTTCCCCTAAGGAAAAGCACCTTTAGTAAATTTGCTTTCTATGTGAGAGCTTCCCATGTCTAAAATACAGTGCCATCAGACACACAACTGCACCACCTATCACACTTTCACAAAATGTATGAACACATGGCTGAAGTTCAATCAAAAATCTAATCTAGTCAATCTTAAATCAATCAGATTTGTGATCATAATCCCTAGCTGTGTATTGCCGCTTTCCATGTTGTCTGTTGTCTGTAGTTTGTGAGGTGTGGAAACACTTTGTTGCTTTTATGAATTTTGTCTTGCTGCTTTTTGTTCTATGTTGCTCTGTCTGTATGCTATGTCTTGCTTGTCCTATGTTGCTCTGTGTGTGCTCACTGCTCAATGATTGTCTATATTGTAATTGTTTTTAATAACCTGCCCAGGGACTGCGGTTGAAAATTAGCCGGCTGGCTAAAACCGGCACTTTTACTGAAACATTGATTAATGTGCACTGTCCCTGTAAAAATAAAATAAACTCAAACTCAATCTCACAATTGTTTTGTGATGCCTTCCTCTTTTATGACTAAATAAGCAGTGGTGTAAAGTACTGAAGTAAAAATACTTCAAAGTACTACTTAAGTAGTTTTTTTTTGAGGATCTGTACTTTGCTGTTTATATATATATATATATTTTACCTTTGACTTCACAACATTCCTAAGGAATATAATGTACTTTTTACTCCACAAATTTTCCCTGTCAGACAAAAGTACTCATTACATTTTTGTATGCTAAGCAAGACAGGAAAATGGTCCAATTCATGCACTTATCAAGAGAACATCCTTGGTCATCCCTACTGCCTCTGATCTGGCAGACCCACTAAACACAAATGCATTGTTTGTAAATTATATCTTACTGAGTATTTGAGTGAGCACCTGGCTATCCGTAAATTTTTAAAAAGAAAAGAAAATGGTGCCGTCTGGTTTGCTTAACATAAGGAATTTGAAATGATTTATACTTTTACTTTTAGTACTTAAGTATATATAAAATTATGTTTTTAGACTTTTACTCTAGTAGTATTTTACTGGATGACTTTTACTTGAGTAATTTTCCATTAAGGTATCTTTACTTTTAGTCAAGTATGACAATTGGGTACTTTTTCCACCACTGTCGATAAGTATATCACCTTACATACAATATATATTTTTTATTGACAACCCAGCGTTGTGTGATTGGTTTGCAGCAGAGGAGGCTGGTGGGATGAGCTATAGGAGTACGGGCTTGTAATGGCAATAATGGAACAGAATTAAACGTGGTTTCCATATGTTTGATGTGTTTGATAGCATTCCATTCCAGCCATTATATGTGAGATATTTCAGATTGTTGTAAAGGACCACCTAACGAGAAACTATGTGAATAACACATTTTTGACAAATGTCAGATAAAACCTTGTTCTGTAGTCCCGAGGTCACGAAATTAATTTGATATTTCAGGCTCTCTCTGACAAATTGATTGTACAATGTGCACACACATGATTCCAGATCAAACCCGGGTCTGTGGAGACGCCTTAGACCACTGCGCCACTCGGGAGGTCCCTTAGGAATAGTCGTATTGTTGATAGATTGACAGCAGTGTCATAGTAGACCAAACGCTGTAAGAGCACATCTGTTGTAGCCATGTGTTGTAGCCAAGTAGCCATGTGCTAGTGTATAGGCCTGGGCCTTCTCATCAAAGCTCCAGCAATAAAAGGCAAGCAATGGCAAACTGAGTAATTACAAATTACAAACATTATGCACATATTACAGTATGTTTCTAGTCCCGCGTTTCCCAAACTCGGTCCTCGGGACCCCAAGGGGTACTGTTGTGAAGTGGTATGGCAAAACACAAAACTGGCACCCCTTGGGGTCCAGAGGACCAAGTTTGGGAAACTTTGGTCTAGTCAGTGAGATGGTTTTGATAAATGGCAGAGCTGTCCTTCAGCACCACAACATTTTGCCCACCATTTGTGGCTGAAATGACAAATAGGCTGTAGCCTTCATGAAATGTTGCAGTATTTAGAAACCTCAACATAACATGTTTCTATTCTACTTGACAGGCCAACCTCCCTGTTAATACTATTAAAGAGATTTAAAAAATAAAACCTTCATTGGTAGTCTGCAACCACAGACCTCAATGTTAACTTTTCTTGTCCTGAACATTTCACATTCAATCCATTTAAAATGTGCAACCACACTTGTACATGAATTAAAAAATGTATTGTATTGGAGCCAAAACTCAAAGCCATCTAAACTCAGCAAAAAAATAAACGTCCTCTCACTGTCAGCTGCGTTTATTTTAAGCAAACTTAACATGTGTAAATATTTGTATGAACATAACAAGATTCAACAACTGAGACATAAACTGAACAAGTTCCACAGTGTCAAGACCCGGTTATGAACTCGGGTCTCCGGTGTGAGAAACAGTCACTTAGCAAACTGAGCCACTAATAGTCGGCAGAACCCAGAAGATGAGGCAGACACAGCAGTACTTGAGACTGTGTTTTAATAAAGTAAAAAGGAAAGTTCTTCAGGCAAAAATATAAATCCACAACGTCAAAAGTAATTCCAAGAGAAAAAGGTAATCCTCCAAGTCAAAAGGTAAATCCACAAGGTGGTAGGTACAGCAGGAAAAAGACTCAAAAGATAATCAAAAATAAATAAACGAGAACAAAAACAGAGTACCACAAGAGAGTACAACTGGAGTAGCAAATGTTCACAGCATTGCTGGGGCTGGGTGCTAACATTCTAACACAGAGCAAAGAACTGAGGAAAACTACGGGTTTAAATACATTCAAAGGAAAGGAGACACAGGTGCAAATAATAACTGGAACCAAGGGAAAACAAAAGGGCCAATACCGGAACAATCCTGGCCAAATCCTGACACACAGACATATGAGTAACAGAAATTGAATAATGTGTCAAAATCAAAAGTAACAGTCAGTATCTGGTGTGGCCACCAGCTGCATTAAGTGCAGTGCATCTCCTCCTCATGGACTGCACCAGATTTGCCAGTTCTTGCTGGAGGGTCATGTCAGGATGAGCCTGCAGGAAGAGTACCACATGAGGGAGGATGATTTCTTCCCTGTAACGCAGAGCGTTGAGATTGCCTGCAATGACAACAAGCTCAGTCCGATGATGCTGTGACACACTGCTCCAAACCATGACGGACCCTCCACCTCCAAATCCATCCCGCTCCAGAGTACAGGTCTCTGTGTAACGCTCATTCCCTCGACCATCACCCCTGGTTTGACAAAACCGCGACTCGTCAGTGAAAAGCACTTTTTGCCAGTCCTGTCTGGTCCATCGACGGTGGGTTTGTGCCCATAGGCGACGTTGTTGCCGGTGATGTCTGGTGAGGACCTGCCTTTACAACAGGCCTACAAGCCCTCAGTCCAGCCTATCTCAGCCTATTGCCGACAGTCTGATCACTGATGGAGGGATTGTGCTTTCCTGGTGTAACTCGGGCAGTTGTTGTTGCCATCCTGTACCTGTTCCTCAGGTGTGATGTTCGGATGTACCGATCCTGTGCAGGTGGTCTGCCACTGCGAGGACGATCAGCTGTCCGTCTTGTCTCACTGTAGCACTGTCTTAGACGTCTCACAGTATGGACATTGCAATTTATTGCCCTTGCCACATCTGCAGTCCTCATGCCTCATTGCAGCATGCCTAAGGCACGTTCACGCAGATGAGCAGGCATTTTTCTTTTGGTGTTTTTTGGAGTCAGTAGAATGGCCTCTTTAGTGTCCTAAGTTGTTGTTTATGTGATCTTAATTGCCTACCCTCTGTAAGATGTTAGTTTCTTAACGACCGTTCCACAGGTGTATGTTCATTAATTGTTTATGGTTCATTGAACAAGCATGGGAAACCGTGTTTAAACCTTTTACAATGAAGATCTGTGAAGTTATTTGGATTTTTACGAATTATCTTTGAAAGACAGGGTCCTGAAAAAGGGACGTTTGTTTTTTTGCTGAGTTTATATATCTTCGAACACACCGACAGCCTCATTGCATTTTGGTACACCAGAATTACATTAATTTCCAATGAAATGTTGCGTATTGCGTTGCAGAGGCAGTTGCAGTGCATTCGGTGTGGTGCATACATTGGATTTATCGAATGTATGCGTCAAACTGGCTTGACAGAAATGGTAGCAGAAAGTGAATGTTGACATTTTTTTGCGTACACATCCAGATGATGCTGAATACTATTTTACTCAATAACGCTGTTGGTTACGCTTTGAACACACCGACAGTATCATTTCACAAAATACTGTAGTTCGCAGCATCATCTGGATATGTATGTAACAAAATGAAAAAAACTCAATGCTGCAAGACAAATGCAGCGCTTCATTGGAAATTAATTAAATTCTGGTGTACGAAAATGCAATGATGCTGTCAGTGTGTTCGAAGCGTAACTGACATACATAATGCAATTTCTGCCTGGGTTAATCCCTTATCAAAATAAAAACGAATGCGCCGATCCAACATAGGCTCTGCCGCTTTGCGCTTCGAACACAACCGCATCATTGCATTCTGGTACACCAGAATTACATTCATTTCAAATCAAATTTTATTAGTCACATGCGCCGAATACAACAAGTGTGGACCTTACAATGAAAGACTTACTTACAAGCCCCTAAGCAACAATGCAGTTAAAAAAATTCAAGTAAGAAATAAAAGTAACGAGTGGTTAAGGAGCAGCAGTAAAATAACAATAGTGAGACTATATACAGGGGGTACAGGTACAGAGTCAATGTGCGGGACACCGGTTAGTCGAGGTAATTGAGGTAATATGTACATGTAGGTAGAGTTATAAAAAGGACTATGCATAGATAATAACAGAGAGTAGCAGCATAAAAGAGGGGGTGGCAATGCAAATAGTCTGGGTGGCCATTTGATTAGATGTTCAGGAGTCTTATGGCTTGGGGTTAGAAGCTGTTTAGAAGCCTCTTGGACCTAGAATTGGCGCTCCAGCATCGCTTGCCGTACGGTAGCAGAGAGAACAGTCTAGGACTAGAGTGGCTGGAGTCTTTGAAACATTTTTGGGCCTTCTTCTGACACCGCCTGGTATAGAGGTCCTGGATGGCAGGAAGCTTGGCTCCAGTACGCAGTACCCTCTGTAGTGCTTTGCGGTCGGAGGCCGAGCAGTTGCCATACCAGGCAGTGATGCAACCAGTCAGGATGCTCTCGATGGTGCAGCTGTAGAACCTTTTGAGAATCTGGGGACCCATGGCAAATATTTTCAGTCTCCTGAGGGGAAATAGGTTTTGTTGTGCCCTCTTCACGACTGTCTTGCTGTGCTTGGACCATGTTAGTTTGTTGGTGATGTGGACACCAAGGAACTTGAAGCTCAACCTGCTCCACTACAGCCCCGTTGATGATAACCCCCTTATGCTCGGTTGCATGCTCGGTCCTCTTTTTCCTCTAGTCCACAATCATCTCTTTTGTCTTGATCACATTGAGGGAGAGGTTGTTGTCCTGGCTCCACACGGCCAGGTCTCTGACCTCCTCCCTATAGGCTGTCTCGTTATGGTCGGTGATCAGGCCTACCACTGTTATGTCATTGGCAAACTTAATGATGGTGTTGGAGTCATGCCTAGCTGTGCAGTCATGAGTCAACAGGGAGTACAGGAGGGGACTGAGCACGCAGCCCTGTGTTGAGGATCAGTGTGGTGGATGTGTTGTTACCTACCCTTACCACCTGGGAGTGGGCCGTCAGGAAGTCCAGGATCCAGTTGCAGAGGGAGGTGTTTAGTACCAGGGTCCTTAGCTTATTGATGAGCTTTTAGGGCACTATGGTGTTGAATGCTGAGCTGTAGTCAATGATTAGCATTCTCACATAGGTATTTCTTTTGTCGAGGTGGGAAAGGGCAGTGTGGAGTGCAATAGAGATTGCATCATCTGTGGATCTGTTAGGGCGGTATGCAAATTGGGGTGGTTCTAGGGTTTCTGGGATACTGGTATTGATGTGAGCCATGAAAAGCCGTTCAAAGCACTTCATGGCTACAGATGTGAGTGCTACAGGTCGGTAGTCATTTAGGCAGGTTACCTTAGTGTTCTTGGGCACAGGCACTATGGTGGTCTGCTTAAAACATGTTGGTATTACAGACTTGGACAGGGAGAGGTTGAAAATGTCAATGAAGACAGTTGCCAATTGGTCAGTGTATGCTCGCAGTACATGTTCTGGTATTCCGTCTGACTCTGCGGCCTTGTGAATGTTGACCTGTTTAAAGGTCTTACTCACATCGGCTGCGAAGAGCGTGATCACACAGTCAGCAACAGCTGATGCTCTCAAACGTGTTTCAATGTTATTTGCCTCGAAGCGAGCATAGAAGTAGTTTAGCTCGTCTAGTAGGCTCGTGTCACTGGGCAGCTCTCAGCTGTGCTTCCCTTTGTAGTTTAATGGTTTGCAAACCCTGCCACATCCGACGAGTGTCGGAAATGGTGTAGTACGATTCGATCTTAGTCCAGTATTGACACTTTTGCTGTTTGATGGTTCGTCTGAGGGCATAGCGGGATTTCTTATAATCCTCCGGGTTAGAGTCCGGCTCCTTGAAAGCGGCAGCTCTAGCCTTTAGCTCAGTGTGGATGTTGCCTGGTGTCCTTGGCTTCTGCTTGGGGTACGTATGGTCACTGTGTGGATGATGTCATCGATGCACTTATTGATGAATCCAATGACTAATGTGATTTACTCCTCAATGCTATAGGAAGAATCCTGGGTCATATTCCAGTCTGTGCGAGCAAAACAGTCCTGTAACTTAGCATCTGTTCATCTGACCACTATTTTATTGACCAAGTCACTGGTGCTTACTGCTTTAATTTTTGCTTGTAAGCAGGAATCAGGGGGATATAATTATGGTCAGATTTGCCAAATGGCGGGCGATGGATAGCTTTGTACCCATCGCTGTGTGTGATGTAAAGGTGGTCTAGAGTTTTTCTCTCTGGTTGCACATTTAACATGCTGGTGGAAATTTGGTAAAACAGATTTAAGTTTCCCTGCATTAAAGTCCCTGGCCACTAGGAGCGTCGCCTATGGATGTGCGTTTTCCTGTTTGCTTATGACGGAATACAGCTCATTGAGTGCAGTCTTAATGCCAGCATCAGTCTGTGGTGGTATGTAGACAGCTATGAAAAATACAGATGAAAACTCTCTAGGTAGATAGGGTGGTCTACAGCTTATCATGAGATACTCTACCTCAGGCGAGCAAAACCTTGAGACTTACTTAGACATCACTTACATATATGCATAGTCCGCCACCCCTTGTCTTACCAGACGCCGCTGTTCTATCCTGCCGATACAGCGTATAACCCGCCTGCTGTATATTGATTATGTCGTCGTTCAGCCACGACTTTTTAATGTCCCGTTGGTAGTTTAATCTTCCTTGTAGGTCGTTTGATTTTATTTGCCAATGATTGCAAATTAGCTAGAAGAACGGAAGTCAGGGGGGAGGGGTTATTCGATCACCTACGAATTCTCAGAAACCAGCCCAACCTCCGTCCTCTTTTTCTCCGTCGTCTCTTCACACAAATGACTGGGATTTGGGTCTGTTCCCGGGAAAGCAGTATGACTTTCACGTCAGTCTCGTTAAAGGAAAAAAAAGCTTCTGCCAGTTTGTGGTGTGTAATCGCTGTTCTGATGTCCAGAAGTTATTTTCGGTCATAAGAGACAGTAGCAGCAACCTTATGCACAAAATAAGTTACAAACAATGCCCAAAAGCGACTACATAAAAACAATGGGTTTGGAGCACGTAAAACGTTTAGTTTATGGGAAAAGTGGACTTTTGCCTTTTGGCTGATCCATTTGTGGTTTCACGGTGGGTGAAAAAAAGAGTTGGGTCATGTGGAATCGGTGAGGGTAACCAGAAGTGGTCTTGTGATGATTGTTTGTGTTTCTGTTGGGCAGAGGAAGAATGCTCTCAAAGTAAAACAAATGGGGTCAAGAAAATTGAGTTGTTTCGTTCTCAAGAAAAAGGCACCAATGATAACTGGAGTAGCAGTAGATATAAAAGTTGACCAGCTGAGGGCAAAGTTTCCCGGTGTATGTGATGCTCGTCATTTGATGCGATGCAGATAGGGTGGCGAGAGCGGGGAAACAGAAGAGCCGTTGTCTGTTCTTTTGAGTTTTGAAGTCGAGTCTTTGCCTGACAAAGTGAAGTTAGGTTATATAAGTTATCCTGTACGAGCTTATGTGTCAAATACATTACGATGTTATAGGTGTCCAGCTTATGGGCATGTGGCAGCAGTGTGTAGGAGGGAGGGTCCAAGGTGTGAGAAATGTGCAGAAGGGCATGAGGCAAAGGAATGTGTGGTATTGGGGAAATTAGTGGAATGTGTTAATTGTAGGGGTGCCCATAGAGCTGGGGATCAGAAATGTCCCGTGCGAGAGAGGCAGGTTAAGGTTTCCAGGGTTAGAGTAGTGGAGAAGTTGTCATATGCTGAGGCAGTGAAGAAAGTAGAGGAAGATGGGTTAAGGGGGAGGAGTGTTGAGAGTAGTAGAGATATACCAGTACAGAGGGATAGGCCAAAAAGTAAAATAAG
This sequence comes from Oncorhynchus mykiss, assembly GCF_057628025.1. NCBI lineage: Eukaryota > Metazoa > Chordata > Actinopteri > Salmoniformes > Salmonidae > Oncorhynchus > Oncorhynchus mykiss. The sequence goes on along the minus strand of NC_143030.1, from coordinate 40,214,039 downwards.
ATTCAGTAAGATTGGATTTCTAGCATTTATAGCAATGGTTATCAATTGTACTGCAGGGATGGATCAGAAGTCTCAGAAAATTGAGGTTGTGGTGGCAGCAGCAGAGAGGTATTTGGGTGTGCGAGACTTGACATCCGAAGAGTTACAGGGTGTGTTAAGTGGTGATGTCTCATTCTTTAAGGATGATGGCATGAGGTAGGAATAAATACATTTAATTAGTGGAATAGGGAGGGGTTCATTTTAATGTATATCATTTTGAAATTAGTGAGAGTAGTGTTAGATGGTAGGGTATTTATTTAGTGCATGTTTGTTTGTTTTTCAAGCTAAGTGTAAGGGAGTTGTACTCCAGTCTAGTAGGTGGCGGTAATGCAACAAATTGGATGCCAACCACAGTTAAACCTCATAGAAGAAGAAGCACGTCAAGCGTCAGCCATCTTCTCCAGCCCATCATTCATTTCCAATGAAAGCTGCGTTTGCCTTGCAGGCAGTTGCATTGCGTTCGGTGTGGTGCATACGTTGGATTTATCATATGTATGTGTAAAACTGTACGCATTGAACTTTTGTTGCATACATATCCAGATGATGATGATGCTTACTATTTTGCGCAAAAACACTGTCGGTGTGTTCGAAGCTGTCAATATATCATCAATACGTCCACTCCTATTTATAGAGTTTATCTCGTGATCGCACAAAAAACTTTTGTTGCCATGAGCTCACAATGAGTCATTTTGAGTGAGATTTGGTATAAGTAGTGCCAAGACGAGCTACTACTTCCAGTTCTCTCATTTAATACATTACCCATATCACCTTGCGGTCCTTAACGGAAGTCCTTTCCTTTCGGCCGTTGCTGACTCCCTTCCTAAAATTACACAGGCGGGTGAGTTTATCAAAATCTATGTCCATCTACTGGTTTAGTAGACAAAATAAATAATGTTGACATAAATAATCACCGGCGCAAATTCAACATTCAGAAGCCATCGAATAGTATAAAACACTGCACCTTTTTAAATGGTTTTAAATTTTTTCATGGTTTCGATCGGCCTGCATTCCATGTGGCTAGCTAGCCTTCCTAATATTAGAACTGGCTAGTGACTAGCGATGTCTCTACAGTGTGGCCGAGACGTGTTCTTTCTATAAACCACGCTTTAATTTAGCATGGGTTTTAGGATCACCCTGGATATCATATGCCTGTTAACTACTTTGACAATTACCAGACTAACAACGCAGCCAGCCCTCAAACAATGTTGGTTGCTGTAGCTAGAACACACTTGCTACTTCAATGCGATTGACTGTTCCCATTTGTAAAGGTAGAGTCGAGGTGTCTGTTGACTAAAGTTAACCGTCAGCTACCTGTAGTTTGCTATTGCGATAAAGGGATAATCTTAATGACATGCACCGTGTTAGCTGGCTTGTTTTCTAATGAGAGTTGTTGGCTTTTAGTTACTAGTCATGTAACTGTGACTAACGTTTCACAACCACTGATTCTGGGTGATTAGATATGCAATGATTGTTTTTTGGCAGTTGTGAAACACTGCCCAAAATTAAGTTAACAAATAACATTTTACCCCATTACAGGTCACCATGGCAGCCCTCCGACCTCTTACCAAGCCGAAGATCGTCAAGAAGAGGGTTAAGAAGTTCATTCGCCATCAGTCTGACAGATATGTCAAGGTCACGGTAAGAGCATTTGCTACACGCATAACTTTAAAGATGATAGATCTTCCTTTAGGAATGTACAGTTCTGTAATTTGTGGAGCGAGCAATGCTTTTCAGACATTACACATGCAGAGAGGCAAAGGACATTGATCTCCCTCGAGCAAAGTAGTTGGAAGGAACATTTGATTATAACTGCTTTAGTAAGTAACATATTTTTCTATGCCCCCTCCAGAAAAGCTGGCGTAAGCCCAGGGGTATTGACAACAGAGTCCGCAGGCGGTTTAAGGGCCAGATGCTGATGCCCAACATCGGTTATGGTAGCAACAAGAAGACTAAGCACATGCTGCCCTCTGGCTTCAGGAAGTTCCTTGTGCACAACATCAAGGAGCTGGAGGTCCTCATGATGAGCAACAAGTACGTTTTGTTGGGTGCACTGTATTCTTCCCCGTGGGTCCATTTGGCTTGTTTACTCAAACAAGTATCATTAGATATGCAATAATATATGCTTTAATACAGTTATCCTGGCGTTCTTTCTAAAGGTACTAAATACAAAATGTGTAGGATAAGTTGTTTAAAGTTTTTAAACATCCTAGAAAATGTTTTGACACAAGCTGTCTCCAATCAATCTGTAGTTGTGTGTGTGTTTTGGGGGGGGGGGGGGGGGTCACCTAAGCCAGGGGAGGCGTAGCTCTACGAATCTTAATAGCGCAAAGCCTATTTGACAGGAAATACTATTTGTAGATATCCAGTGGACTCAGAAGTTGTATCTAAAAATGCGGACCTGTCAACCTGCACGTATTTTGCGTACCATGCTTGAGTACCCTAGTATGAACAACTACCCTAAAAATGCAAAACAAAATAGGCTTCTAGTTGGCACATTGTGGTTTTTGACTCAACCATATTACGTGGTAGCTGAGGCAGTCAGAGGACTTGGTCGAGGAGGACCACATTTCTAGCTCTGTCCCTGTAGTCGTACTACCAAAGATGGTTGATAAATGAAGAGTTGTCTGGCTGTTGACTATTGGAAAAACGTTGTCAGTACCTGTCTTAAGGGGTTTGCTCTCCCATAGACACCAATGCGATAGCAGCTGGGTCTGGTCTACTTAGTTAAATTACTTTAATTGAACCAGAAAAAACAGCTAGTGGGTTGTCTTGCTTCCTTTTCTGTCTCTGGTACAATTTTCTCCTCCCTTGAGCTGGATGGCAGCTCCACTTTGTCAGTTGATGCCACTGATGTGAGGAAAAAGGGTAGGGAAAAGTCGAGAACGAACTGTTTGGCAAATATATTTTACAAAATTGTATGTTTGTCAAGTGAACAATCACTATTTTGTAGTCAACTAAGGCTTCATTACAACGATGGTAGTTTGCTACAGCGTTTAGTCAACTAAGTGAACACTTGTCTGCACATGCGTTTATCTCAACAGTAGTATGCGCGCATGCATTGACAAGCAATGAAACGTAGGATGGAAACAGACTCGATGTCCCGATGATACTGTCCTTCACAGAAAGTTCCGGTAGACCGTTAAAGATTAGTAAGGCTATGTTAAAAATGTCTTCATCTTTCCTCTTGAAATAGATCTATGCCAACAGTAGGCTTCTAAGTATGTGTCAGTTTACCAATAACAATCAATGGTAGCCCAGTAGACAAGACTAACCTGATAGATTAGGTTGTGGATGGAGATCTGAAAAAGCTCATAAAGGCCTAGTTCAGTTGTTTCATATTCCAAATAGCCTACAGTAAGGTAGACCAGGGTTTCCCCAACTACTGGAGCCCCCCAGGTTGGGTAGGGGGTAGGCCAGGAGGTGTCAAGTCAACTTCCCCCTCAGGAAGTTGGAGCATTTTTTGCCCTAGCACTACAAAGCTGATTCAAATAACCAAAGCTTGATTATTAGTTGGTTATTTGAATCCGCTGTGCAGTGCTAGGGCAACATTTCTCCAACTTCCTGAGGGGGAAGTTGACTGACACTCTCCGGACCTCCCCCTCCCCAACTTTAGGCCTTGATCAGCAACAAATTGTTCGAAAATCCTAGGGCGTGCCCTAATTTGGTAAATTTTAAACTTTTTTCTAGTTAGCTACTGAAGAGCAGCCAATTACCATATACCCATGAACAATCTATAGCCTACCATTCCTACTGAGGCAGTCTTCTGCCAATTTATGTAATAGGCTATAAAAGGTCAATTTGCGTATGATATGAGCAATGTGGGTGTCGCACGCGCACATCGTTGGGTCCACTTCAGGGCTTTACAGTGCGACCATTCTACTTGTGTATGCGGTTAAAGACTTTGCTGTGCGGCCTGGAATTTTCATTTAGGAGCACCAGTGTGCCTAGAAAGATGAAAGATCCGCTATGCAATAATCGCTCCGCCATTTCCTGGTTACTAAAATTCTAATAGTTCGCCTAATTTCAGTTTGTGACAAAACATGCAAGTATAGTGTAGAGAATCATTTAACCATCTAAAGTGCTGTTTGGAGCTGGTGTGCAAAAGTAAAAGCCGCAAAAACGAAACTTACTCGCGGGAAGCATAAATATAGCGCACATAGAACTGCTTCTTAGGCTTGCTTTCAATGAGAAAGAAATGTGAGTTTAAGATCTGTCCATGTAAATTTTATCCGGTCGCCCAAAAATAGATATTGCAACTTAAAGGATTCTAGCTTTATAAAATGTTCATTGTGCTCAATTTCTTTCTGTGCGCCTTCATCTTTCAACTTGGGGGCACACATGCTCCATGTAAAATATTGTCAGCGTAGAGACCTGCATGGGTCAGGGGCGCTGCCTCCGCACTGAAGTGATACTCCCCAGAAAATGTCAAGGTTGGAAGGTCGGAAAATGGGTCAATTAGGGGCAGTTTAAGGGGAGCGTCAATAAATCCAATCATGGAAGTGTGCTGTATCGAACTCTGAGTGTTCCCCCAACCGGCAGTCGAACCCTGGTCCAGCAACTGTCAAGCCAACACCTTAACCGTTACGCCTGTCTCCCCACCACGCATTCACACACAACCAGACATTGATTGGAGACGGCTTGACAAATGTCTGAAATAATGCAGAGAAAAACTAAGCTAGCAAGCTTGGTATTTAAAAAAATAAATTGCATATGAAATTTAAAGACTACAATTTAAAGACTGTTCTATACTCGAAGGAGAGAAACATACCTACACTGTTTTACTATTAATAGCAATGCTGCTATTTTAAATTTCGTAAAGCAGCTTGTGTTACTTAACCAGGCAAATGGTAGCTAACTAGATGGCTGGTGGTGATTGGTTAGTTACAGGGAAAGCAAGAGAGTGGCCTGCGAGATGTGTATAATCAGCAGAGCTGGTCTGCCTGTGCCCACAGTCATCACTTGCTCCACCACAGCTCAACAGCTCATGTAGGCTGTGTGCCAGGTGTGGCGCGTCTTTCCCACTGCTCAACAGCTCATGTAGGCTGTGTGCCAGGTGTGGCGCGTCTTTCCCACTGCTCAACAGCTCATGTAGGCTGTGTGCCAGGTGGGGTGCGTCTTTCCCACTGCTCAACAGCTCATGTAGGCTGTGTGCCAGGTGTGGCGCGTCTTTCCCAGTGCTCAACAGCTCATGTAGGCTGTGTGCCAGGTGTGGCGCGTCTTTCCCACTGCTCAACAGCTCATGTAGGCTGTGTGCCAGGTGTGGCGCGTCTTTCCCACTGCTCAACAGCTCATGTAGGCTGTGTGCCAGGTGTGGCGCGACTTTCCCACAGCTCAACAGCTCATGTAGGCTGTGTGCCAGGTGTGGTGCGTCTTTCCCACTGCTCAACAGCTCATGTAGGCTGTGTGGCTCGTCTTTCCCACTGCGCAACAGCTCATGTAGGCTGTGTGCCAGGTGTGGCGCGTCTTTCCCACTGCTCATAGCTCATGTAGGCTGTGTGCCAGGTGTGGCACGTCTTTCCCACTGCTCATAGCTCATGTAGGCTGTGTGCCAAGTGTGGCGCGTCTTTCCCACTGCTGAACAGAACTGCGCATCTGTGCTGCTAATATTATTTGTGCTTATCGCTCTTAATCTTTCCAAAAACTCATGTTTACTCCATTTAGTAGTCAGATTTTGGCCACAGAGAGCATTTCGTATTGTTTTAGTCAACTGAAATGAAAAATAATTTGCCTATTTGGTCAGTGATAGTCTGGTTAATTGCCACTGAAGAATAGGCGTTTGACAAATAATTTATCCTGCTCTTACCTTCTCCGTAGGACCCATGCTGCAGAGATTGCCCACAACGTGTCTTCCAAGAACAGGAAGCTGATTGTGGAGAGAGCAGCCCAGCTGGCCATCAAGATCACCAACCCCAATGCCAGACTCCGCAGCGAGGAGAACGAGTGATCCAGCCATTATTTCCCAATAAAACACATGTTTAAATGTGTATGTTCTCCTGGCAAATTATTTTTTCTGGTCTAACACTTTGCTATAGCTAGACTGTTCAAATTCTCTACCCGTTTCCCTATATTCCTGACACCAATCCTCCCTTTAAAGTGGAGAGTAAACACGTGGGCGAAGGGTTGAGAATTGGTCTGGTTCAGCATATGACTGGTCTAGATGGTTCTGAGATTTCTTTGAGAACCATTGAAAGTGTCAAGTTCTGAGTGCGCCTTTGTGAGAAGGGTTATGAAATACATCAAGTTAACTTCTTTTCAGACCAAATCCTGTATATACTCCTACCTGTTAGACAGTCCTATAGAGCGGAGAGGGTTGTAGCTGGAAGAGAGAAAAAAAGATTTAGAATATTTCAATACCACAAGCTAGGCTTCTATCTCATTTGTGACAGATTTTCATGTGAATATTCTACAATCACCATAAATTCAATATGCTGATTGTGTTTCCATCAAATTGACTTGTTGAGGATGAAAGTCTGCGTGATGCCATAGTGCACATAAAAATGATGTGTTTTCAACTCTGATGGTTTTGTCAGAAATGTTGCGTTATATAGCGCATGTTTCTTCTCTGATCTTGCCACATGTGCTCGCAGATACGGTGCAGATATAGCCTGCCTACGAGATGACATTATGGACAAAACAGTAGCCACGCATTATTGGGAAGGAGCATTTAAGTTCATCACCTTGCACTTTCACCAAACCGATGAAGTTCCTGATATATTTCATCTGTAGCCTAATAAAATACATGCTTTCCCAAGTCATTGTGGGGGGGACCACATGTCAAGTTTGGTACAATGTGACAGTTATTATATCAGTATTTCCACTGCCATGTCTCCCATAGTTTATTGACATTTGGCAAGTTCATGACAAATTAGCTTTTTCAATCAGGCCTGTCCTGACTATTTTTATCCGTCATGTATTTTATGCGCATTAAGATTAGATGGAAACCTGGTTACTGGAGACATGTGATCTGTGTGCAACACAAGGGAAGTTTTAGACCTGTGTGACGTGTCTCGACTGAAAATATGGGATAGCACTGACTACTATTCCCAAGTGCATCAGTGTTTGTTGTGCTAACAGCCTTGTGGCACTTCAGCCGGATGTGCAGTCATCCTTGCCAACACCCTGTAGTGATCCTTAGCCCCATACTGACAATTTAGGATTTAGTAAAGCAATGGAAACTTGTATGAAAGATGTTTTCAACTTCCTATTCATATGCTCTCAACAGGGATTTATGAGGCTCGAAGTAGTTGAATCCCCTTTGGGATCTTTGAAGATCTTGAAGGAACTTCATAAAAATAATAAGATATGTCTGGGACATTAATCCGACGACTACACGATTATCATGAGTACAATACGAGACTGATAACCAGATGCTTTCAAATCAAGATATATCTTGATTTAATTTGCAAATATGTTGTAATTTAACACTACTTAGTTTTGTGGATTATTCAAAAATATTGATGAAACCAAAGCGGTTTGCTTTCTTCCACACATGACTTTCATTTCTTCTCTGCTTATGACAGTTGGGCCTCCATAAATTAAAGTAATTTAATGTAGACAACCGCATATATATTTTGTTGGAATTACAGAAATGAACATGTCCTTTTCAATCATGCACATTCATGCTGCAATTCTGAAATGCTATATTTTGGCATGAATAAATAGCCAGTGTCTACCGCCAGCCACCTGGGGTGAAAGTTTCCATTGCGTTCTGGCAGGCAGTGCCATCTCTGCAGCATTTAGCTCCTATCCATCTGTTCATGTAAAATACTGTGTCAGTGATGAAAATCACAAACAATATAACATGCATTACATTTACATAACCTTACCTGAAATGAATAACAGTGGACAGCATCTTCATGTTTTTGTTTGCATGCCATTTTAATTTCACATTTTGTGGGTGTGTGTGTGAGAGAAGCAGACACTGATGGGTTTATAAATATGCATAGATTTACGAATATGTATATCTGATTTTTCGTAGGTTTAGTTTTTTTTTCTATTCTCCATCTCATTTGTAGGCTTATTCAGACACACCTGAGGATGTTGGGACTCCTCCAGTTAGGGTTGTGAAGAGACCGCAGGACGGAGCTAGAGGAAAGCGTTTGGAGGAAAGCGATCGAAAGGAGAAAGCGAGAATGTTTTTACTTTCGGTGACTAGAGAGTGAATGTGGCAGACAGAATAATATGTGGAAAGGGACGCATGGGCAACCCAAAGCACATCACCCTGGCCTTCTCTCAGACCGAGTCCATGAGGAAAGGAGGAGGAAAGAGGAGGATGTTCTCCTTTTCACTCCGTTGTCGGCTCGGCATCATCAGAGGGAGGACCAAAGGTACTGCTTACGCAACAATGTTTATGAATACTTATGATGGCAGAGCCCACATGATTTATTTTTGTTCATTAAAGCCAAACGGACGAGTTGATTGGGTTTTTACACTGCTACTGTATTGTATATACTGTTGCAGGCTCCAGCCTGAGTTGTGTGGGAGCTGAAGTGCCTTATTTCTTAGTTGAGACCGTTTAAAATAAGAAACTATACCTAGAATTTATCTTGTCTATTTTGTTTTGTCAAAATCAATACGATAACTTAGCTTAAACGTGGGATGAGTCATTTAATGGAGTCATATTTTACCTTTAGTTTATGTCTGAGCTACCTTGCAGGTGAACATCGTACTATGATTATGAATTATGACTGTGTCATGTTCACCACCTCTGAGCCTGTCTTGTAGCCTAAGTCATTTCGTGATTGGTGTGCTGACTCAAGTTTCTGTCATCCCTGCTGCATTCATTTGGTAAATGTATTCGCAACTAGAGCTGATAGCCATACATTGGCAGTATGATCAGCTGCATGTTAGAAAGTGTGCCCAGCTACCTTTTGGTTGGAGAATAGCTCATAGCTTTTACTGTACTTTCAACATACAGTGCCTTGCGAAAGTATTCGGCCCCCTTGAACTTTGCGACCTTTTGCCACATTTCAGGCTTCAAACATAAAGATATAAAACTGTATTTTTTTGTGAAGAATCAACAACAAGTGGGACACAATCATGAAGTGGAACGACATTTATTGGATATTTCAAACTTTTTTAACAAATCAAAAACTGAAAAATTGGGCGTGCAAAATTATTCAGCCCCTTTACTTTCAGTGCAGCAAACTCTCTCCAGAAGTTCAGTGAGGATCTCTGAATGATCCAATGTTGACCTAAATGACTAATGATGATAAATACAATCCACCTGTGTGTAATCAAGTCTCCGTATAAATGCACCTGCACTGTGATAGTCTCAGAGGTCCGTTAAAAGCGCAGAGAGCATCATGAAGAACAAGGAACACACCAGGCAGGTCCGAGATACTGTTGTGAATAAGTTAAAAGCCGGATTTGGATACAAAAAGATTTCCCAAGCTTTAAACATCCCAAGGAGCACTGTGCAAGCGATAATATTGAAGTGGAAGGAGTATCAGACCACTGCAAATCTACCAAGACCTGGCCGTCCCTCTAAACTTTCAGCTCATACAAGGAGAAGACTGATCAGAGATGCAGCCAAGAGGCCCATGATCACTCTGGATGAACTGCAGAGATCTACAGCTGAGGTGGGAGACTCTGTCCATAGGACAACAATCAGTCGTATATTGCACAAATTTGGCCTTTATGGAAGAGTGGCAAGAAGAAAGCCATTTCTTAAAGATATCCATAAAAAGTGTCGGTTAACGTTTGCCACAAGCCACCTGGGAGACACACCAAACATGTGGAAGAAGGTGCTCTGGTCAGATGAAACCAAAATTGAACTTTTTGGCAACAATGCAAAACGTTATGTTTGGCGTAAAAGCAACACAGCTGAACACACCATCCCCACTGTCAAACATGGTGGTGGCAGCATCATGGTTTGGGTCTGCTTTTCTTCAGCAGGGACAGGGAAGATGGTTAAAATTGATGGGAAGATGGATGGAGCCAAATACAGGACCATTCTGGAAGAAAACCTGATGGAGTCTGCAAAAGACCTGAGACTGGGACGGAGATTTGTCTTCCAACAAGACAATGATCCAAAACATAAAGCAAAATCTACAATGGAATGGTTCAAAAATAAACATATCCAGGTGTTAGAATGGCCAAGTCAAAGTCCAGACCTGAATCCAATCGAGAATCTGTGGAAAGAACTGAACTGCTGTTCGCAAATGCTCTCCATCCAACCTCACTGAGCTCGAGCTGTTTTGCAAGGAGGAATGGGAAAAAATGTCAGTCTCTCGATGTGCAAAACTGATAGAGACATACCCCAAGCGACTTACAGCTGTAATCGCAGCAAAAGGTGGCGCTACAAAGTATTAACTTAAGGGGGCTGAATAATTTTGCACGCCCAATTTTTCAGTTTTTGATTTGTTAAAAACGCTTGAAATATCCAATAAATGTTGTTCCACTTCATGATTGTGTCCCACTTGTTGTTGATTCTTCACAAAAAAATACAGTTTTATATCTTTATGTTTGAAGCCTGAAATGTGGCAAAAGGTCGCAAAGTTCAAGGGGGCCGAATACTTTCGCAAGGCACTGTATGTGAGAGCTTATTCTTTTAGAGGTAAGTGAACATGTCATGTCTTATTTAACATATATTACAATGGTCTTATTTAACATATATTACAATGGTCTTATTTAACATATATTACAATGGTCTTATTTAACATATATTACAATGGTCTTTTAGAGCGATCACTAATTGGAAGTGTAAGACAATAGCACTGTTTAAATGTATATAAAACAATCTGTTGAATCTAGAATCGATTGCATATTGCTTTCCAGCAGAATGTGTGTAATTTTTGTGTGTAATTGATTCTCTAGTCTAAACGCAGCATTTATTCTACTTCACAGAACTACACTGAGTGGGTGTGCTTCTACTACTCTACATAATTGGGTGGTAGGTAGCCTAGTGGTTAGAGCGTTGGACTAGTAACCGAAAGGTTGCAAGATCGAATCCCTGAGCTGACAAGGTACAAATCAGTCGTTCTGCCCCTGAACAAGGCAGTTACATACTGTTCCTAGGCTGTCATTGAAAATAAGAATTTGTTCTTAACTGAGGTAAAATATATAAATAATTACCCTAATTGTGTGGCCTAGTATGTTCTGTTTCCCTGGGTTTTTATAAGACCAACAAACAGCTCCGTGTCTTCTGTTCCTCTTTATTCTGTAAGAAATTAATTTGTTTCGCTCTGAAACACCTGAGTAAATGGGGTATTAAGGACGAAACTCTGAGGAAATTGTCTATACCAAAGAGTATTGGGTCCACTGGAAAGAGACTACTAATTAGGAGACATGCTACATTGGCGAGAAATACTTCTACAGTGGAGAGAACGCTTTGTTTGTAGTTGTTTGAGGTGTCTCTGGTCAGGGAAATGCTACATAGACTCAATAAATCTATGCATTGGGATCAAGGATGTATTTGTACACAGTTTACTAGCTTTTATTTGTACTTGAGCTCATCCTCACATCTGTGTGGACTTTGAAGCTATTGTGTGGGTCTATCTAGTTCATATTTGTGTCTGTTTAGAGCTTTAGTGTATCCTTTGATGTCATTTCCCTACTCTCAGACCTGACTATGACAGAAGTTCCTTTGGGTGGGATTGTCAGGCCTTATAGGGGGAAAGAATGGAGGGAGGGTGAGTCAGGAAGTGGCGAGCATGTGAGGGTGACAAATGGACAGACAGGTGGGGCTCTCAGTCAGCGAGCGGTCGTTTTAACTCTTCTGTAAGTGTGTGTCTGGGCAGAAGACAGACAGTGCAGTGGCAGTGGGGGAAAGAGCCCTCTCACCCAGAGAAGGGAACATGAGATGTTCACCACAGATTGAAAGCGAGAAACCATATTGTTGTTTTGATTTATATCCATTGCAGCCATTGTCTCATATAAAGGACAGGATTCTCTGGTCAGAAGTTGAGTGAATAAGTCTCTTTTGGCTTTGTAGCGACATGCATGTACAGTTATTGGTAGGGGTGCTCAGTGGTGTAAAGTACTGAAGTAAAAATAATTTAAAGTACTACTTAAGGCATTTTTTGGGTTATCTGTACTTTGACATCTTTTACCTCTACCTTCCTAAAGAAAATATTGACTTTTTACTCCCATACATTTCCGCTGACACCAAAAAGTAAACGTTACATTTAGAATACTCAGGCATGACAGAATTATGGTCAAATTCATGCACCTATCAATGTAGCGTGTTGTCATCCCTACTGCCTCTGATCTTGCGGACTCACAAAGCACACATACTGCGTTTGTAAATTGTCTGAGAAAAAAAAACAATGAACAAAAAAGGAAATTGTGCCATCTGGTTTCTTAATATAAGGACTTTTGATGTACACTATTTACTTTTACTCAAGTATGACAATTGAGTACTTTTTTTCCACTACTGTACTTTAAGTACATTTAAAACCAGATACCTTTAGACTTTTACTCAAGTAGTATTTTACTGGGTGATTTTCACTTTTACTTGAGTCATTTTCCATTAAGACATGTTTACTTTGAATCAAGTATGACAATTGAGTACCTTTTCCACCACTGGGGATGCTCTTGTATAAGCAGATAATAATCATTGTGATGAGCCTATGGAATGAGAGGTGGAATTTAAGGCACGCGAGGGGAAAAGCTGCGAGCATTAGTTAGCCAGTGTATGTGTGTGGGTAGGATGACTATGGTGGGCACAGTAAGATGGGCACTGCTTCTGTGTCGACTAGTGTGGAAAATGTGTAACTGCTTATGGCTGCTCTTGTATGAGCTCAGTGACAATGGATGTGTGGGTAACGTTAATTGTATGCTTGACTGCACTGAGTGTGCGCGTGTGTGAGAGAAAGTGTGTGTGATGCAGGGGGTGTGACCGTGTCATGTGTGGGGAGAGTGTTTGACTGCTTCATCACACCCCTCTGGTATAGAGAGGGAGGGAGAGCAACCTTCTCCGACACACTCACTGAGGCTGTGTGTAATGGTTGCTGTGTGTGTGAGCTGGTATGTGAGCGTGAACGAGGGGTATGATTATTCCTATGGAATAGGAAGAGCAACCATGAATACCTCAAAAGGAACCTCAGAATGGTGGGAAGAAAAGGAGAGATGACTATTCCTTTGATGCTTTGATCATTTTGTTTCCCTGCTTTCAGTTTGTTGTGGGAATTACTTATTTTAGCAATATATATATATATATATATATTTTTTTTTTTACCAAGTTTAAACAGTTGAAGGACATAGAAATAGACATCTATGGAATAGGATTTTTCATGCAATAAGTGAAGTCAAGATATGCTTCAAGTAGAACAGAGATATGAAGAGAAGAACATTGTTTTTTGTCCTGCTTGTTAGCGAGTGAGACTGGGTCACAGAGGACACCGTATTCCCAGGGGCACCTCGCTGGGTCTGCTGGCCACTACAACAGAACAGCGACTTTTCTCTCAGGTCGGATGTTTTGACAGGACTGCAGCCATGCTTTGTGGTCTGAGGAGAGAGGCGAAGAACAGCAGCATCGGTAAATCTGCCTGACACTCACTGATTGTGATGATGAATGAATGAATATCACAGCCGTCATAGGCTATCTAGTGTGCACTGTATGTCATATGGTTTGTAGTGCTACACCCTAGTATTGCAATAGTAAGGGGCTTAGGACTATCAATAGCACCTGTAACAGTATTTAGTTCTGAATGTGAAAAGTGAAGTATTTATACCTGTGATTTAATGTCTTCAGCATGGTGGTAACACACATCCCACTGGGCACACTGGTTGAATCAACATTCAATGAAATGACGTTGAACCAACCTGGAATAGATGTTGAATTGGCATCTATGCCCAGTGAGGTAGCTGGTCACATAGCTAGACTTTCTGTCATTAGAGGTTATTTAGTCAGCTGGAAATGTTACACTTTTTCCCTATATTTGTACACATTCAGATTAATTGAGATTTGTTGAATGACAGCTTTGTCAAGCACCATTTTACTTGCAGTATATCAATTAATTCGCTATTAAGGCACAGACAGTAGACCAAATGCCATTGAATTAGGGCCAGACAGTACTGAATACAAGGCTGCCGTCTGAAATTGGAGCAGATATGGCAATGCAAACTGGGTCCAGTGAAGCCCAGTTTATAAATACTGTTTTACCTCTGAAAATAGCACTGATTTCATAGCTATTGTCAGAGGCCCCCACATTTAACCTACATTCTGATTGGTTCTAAAGGGGATAGCATACGGTGCCCTGAATTAGATTCATTTAATTGACACGCCAGAAATTAATAGGGGTGACTATTTTTCTGGCACATTACTTTGCACACCACTCTAAGTAATGTTGTAGGTACTGTCCTGTTTGCAGATCTTAAGTGTATCGTTTTTGCAGTTCCGTACCTGATTCTTTAGCTACCACAGTAGATGAGTATTCCCTCTGCCAAAACAACATGCTCCTACTAGGAGGTTCGTGCCCTGCCGTACCCAGTTATGACATTGTTCAGTTCAAGGGTGCTTTTTGTTTTGGCTGCTGAATTGATTAAGCCAATTCAAGAAGTAATGTATTTGGCCCATGATTGGCCCGTCAGGATCACTAATGATGTTTTTCTTAACTGGTACAGCTGTATGTATGGTATAGTTGCGTTCAGTCACGTGGGGCGTATGGGGTCTTTGTAACCCAGAGCAAACGTTGCCTTTTGACTACAATGATGGCTGCTTGGACTGTCAGGCCCCTCATGAGGCTATGGGACCACGCACGCTGCTGCCTGTCACAGTGTGTCTTTGGTGATTCACACTGTGTGTGTGTGTATGTGCGTGCCCGCCGTGCACTAATGCCCTAAGGTTGTTGAACAGGATATTTGTGCAAGGAAGTGTACATTATCGTTGTATGCATATTCCTGCAAGCCCTTGAGTTTTATTTTTGTACACTCTCATTATGTTTCATTTTTATATTATGTCTGCGTATTTTCCCCAGTTAAGACGTGGCTTATCAACCTCCATGATTCTATGATATGGAGACATTCCTTCTCCTCGTCTCTTTCCTTCAAATGCACTGATCTGAAAATGTAGGAAAGGTGAACGACCAGTACCAGCTAACTGTTTTCACCCGTTCTTTTACATCTGTGCAAATGAAAGAAAGGTGACTAAGCTATTTTAGGCTATTGAGATACACTCCATGTTATTTTGTCTTTGGGCCAACTAGTCCTGTGCATGACAAGAATGAAAATTGAGAATTTTTCCCTTTTTGACCAAAGGCTGGGCCCATTTGAATATTGATGATGTGAATTTAGTTAAGGGTCATGTGATATTATGCACGAGGGATGATTAGTTGCGATACAAAAGTGGATGAATGGTTAATTGAGTGTAGACAACACAGGACAGAAATATCACCTACACACGTCATCATGACAATCCTGCCTAAAGCTGATGAACAGGACATCACTAGGTTAAATTTGCATTTTGTTTTTCGTTACCAAGAGTGTTACATGTAACATTGTACAGTGTATCTCAGCAAGGGAGTGGAAAGGCTGAGCTGCGTTCAATCAATAGTAAGAATAGTGCTTACGTCAGAATATTTGGAGCATACGGTGTATGAAGTCGACCTGTCAGTGCAGCAGCTGAATTAGATGGACCTCTCATAGGCCCTAGCTTTCCGCAAATGTTTTTTTTAAACAACTTTGGCTTAGCTTTTCCTTAAGTGTGTAATATGATGTTTAAGTCATTTGGTTGAAAAGTTTGTCCTCGGTGGACAGAAATGCTGACATGCCCATGCTGTATCCAGATTCAAATGGCAGGGCAGGGTCACTGCAAATCTGGGGCCAGTGCTCTGTCAGAAATGGCTTCCACTGTAAAAAAAGAGGATCCCAGAGGAACAGAGAACATTTCCTGGTTTCCTCTGTAGCAGCTGTTGTTGTTGACTGAAAATGTTTGTATTCTTCACATGCCTGAACAGTCCTTTAACCACAGCATGTTCCCTCAAGAGCATTTCCCAGCTCTAATGTATACTGTATGCATCATCTTGGTGCAGACATCATGTTTCACCGCGGGTAGAAGATGCCTGTGGACACATCAAACAATCAGCTCCTCCAAGTCTAAATCTTAACCATTAGGGTGAACAAGGCAACATTATCTTTAGATAAGTGTCTATTGGGACAAGTTCATACTACTCGCACTAAAACTAGCTTTCTTGATCTCTTTACCTATCCCACTGTTACCATGGAAACGGCAGGAAGACCTTCCGGGTCTCTGAGATTGACCCGCCAGTGTTCTTTGAGTTAGTAGGCTAAGTGCCTGATAGAGGAGTTCCTTCCTGTTGTGCCTCTTTCTAATGTTCACACTCCCTCAGGCAGCTGTCAGTGTGTGGACAGGGGATGTGATGGTGTCAGATTCCCCTCTCCTCTAAGGAACAGCATGCACACATTCCTCACATACTTTAGTAATTTTCCAAACATCCAGATTATTCACCAAATGTCCCTTTCATTATTCTAGATGATGGGCCATACTCTAAGGGCAGCAAGGACTCTGGAGGGACCGACCATGCCCTTACCTCCAGGAGACGCAGTATTAAAGGTACAGTGTGATTACACCTTACTGTAACTTCGTTCCACATTCTACAGTATCTTCTGTGGTACCATGTCCACTATCTTCAGCCTTTCTCCATGATGGAAAGCTATCCACAGGAGTCGTGCTTTTCACTGGGATTGTTTGATTGCACATGTTCCATCACGTCTGCGCTACATTGGCTGATAGATGTGGTACTGCAGTGCTTAGATAATGTTGAGAAAATCCATATGTAGCCTATCGCTGGAGACTAAAGGAATCCATTCTGTCTGCAGCCAGACAGAATGGAACCAAGCACATACACTATATATACAAAAGTATGTTGACACCCCTTCAAATTAGTGGATTCAGCCATTTCAGCCACACCCATTGCTAACAGGTGTATAAAATCGAGCACACAGCCATGCATTCTCCGCACACAAACATTGGCTGTGGAAAGGCCTTACTGAAGAGCTCAGTGATTTTCAACGTGGCACCGTCATAGGATGCCACCTTTCCAACAAGTCAGTTTGTCAAATTTCTCCCCTGCTAAAGCTGCCCCGTTCAACTATAAGTGCTGTTATCGTGAAGTGGAAACATCTATGCCTATCCACATCGATGGAACAGTAGTGGAGAGGGTAGCAAGTTTTAAGTTCCTCGGCATACACATCACAGACAAACTGAATTGGTCCACTCACACAGACAGCATCGTGAAGAAGGCGCAGCAGCGCCTCTTCAACCTCAGGAGGCTGAAGAAATTCGGCTTGTCACCAAAAGCACTCACAAACTTCTACAGATGCACAATCGAGAGCATCCTGGCAGGCTGTATCACCGCCTGGTATGGCAACTGCACCGCCCTCAACCGTAAGGCTCTCCAGAGGGTAGTGAGGTCTGCACAACGCATCACCGGGGGCAAACTACCTGCCCTCCAGGACACCTACACCACCCGATGTCACAGGAAGGCCATAAAGATCATCAAGGACATCAACCACCCGAGCCACTGCCTGTTCACCCCGCTATCATCCAGAAGGCGAGGTCAGTACAGGTGCATCAAAGCTGGGACCGAGAGACTGAAAAACAGCTTCTATCTCAAGGCCATCAGACTGTTAAACAGCCACCACTAACACTGAGTGGCTGCTGCCAACACACTGACACTGACTCAACTCCAGCCACTTTAATAATGGGAATTGATGGGAAATGATGTAAATATATCACTAGCCACTTTAAACAATGCTACCTTATATAAATGTTACTTACCCTACATTATTCATCTCATATGCATACGTATATACTGTACTCTATATCATCGACGGTATCCTTATGTAATACATGTATCACTAGCCACTTTATACTATACTATGCCACTTTGTTTACATACTCATCTCATTTGTACATACTGTACCCGATACCATCTACTGTATCTTGCCTATGCTGCTCTGTACCATCACTCATTCATATATCCTTATGTACATATTCTTTATCCCCTTACACTGTGTACAATACAGTAGTTTTGGAATTGTTAGTTAGATTACTTGTTATTACTGCATTGTCGGAACTAGAAGCACAAGCATTTCGCTACACTCGCATTAACATCTGCTAACCATGTGTATGTGACAAATAAAATTTGATTTGATTTGATTTGATTCTATGAGCAACCACGGCTCAGCCGCGAAGTGGTAGGACACACAAGCTCACAGAATGGGACCACTGAGTGCTGAGGCGCGTACCGTGGTAAATTGTCTGTCCTCGGTTGGAACACTCACTACCGAGTTCCAATCTGCTTCTGGAAACAACATCAACACTAGAACTGTTCATCGGGAGCTTCATGAAATGGGTTTCCGTGGCCGAGCAGCCGCACACAAGCCTTAGATCTACATGCAATGCCAAGTGTCAGCTGGAGTGGTGAAAGCTTGCCTCCATTGGACTCAGTGGAGCAGTGGAAACGTATTCTCTGGAGTGATGAATAACGCTTCACCATCTGAGAACGCTACCTGTCACAATGCATAGTGCCAACTTTAAAGTTTGGTGGAGGAGGAGTAATGGTCTGGGGCTGTTTTTCATGGTTCGGGAAATCTTAACGATACATCATACAATTACATTTTAGACAATTCTGTGCTTCCAACTTTGTGGCAACAGTTTGGGGAAGGCCCTTTCCTGTTTCAGCATGAAAATCCCCTGTGCACAAAGTGTGGTCCATACAGAAATTGTATGTTGAGATCAGTGTGGGAAAACTTGACTGGCCTGCACAGAGCC
The DNA here is from genome assembly GCF_057628025.1 of Oncorhynchus mykiss. Lineage (NCBI taxonomy): Eukaryota > Metazoa > Chordata > Actinopteri > Salmoniformes > Salmonidae > Oncorhynchus > Oncorhynchus mykiss. The sequence continues at coordinate 40,195,261 of NC_143030.1, read as the reverse complement.
CTGACCTCAACCCCATCGAACACCTTTGGGATGAATTGGAACACTGACTGTGAGCCAGGCCTAATCGCCAAACATTAGTGCCTAACTTCACTAATGCTCTTGTGGCTGAATGGAAGCAAGTCCCCGCAGCAATGTTCCAACATCTAGTGGAAAGCCTTCCCAGAAGAGGCTGGCAAAGGGGAACAACTCCATATTAATGTCCATGCTTTTGGAATGAGATGCTCGACGAGCGGGTGTCCACATACCTTTTTTCATGTAGTGTAAGCTACAACGTCTAAACGTACTACGGCTAGCTAGCCATCAGTTAGGGTCAACCCCAATTTGAACTCAATTCTGTTCAGGAAATTAATAAATTATAATTTAGGAATCTAGAAAATTGCCCTTTTGTGTCAAGATTTACATTTTTAATTCATCCACTGAATTCCACCCAATTATGTTGAATGCACTGCGTTAATATGGAGCTAACCCCATCCATGTCATCATTACCAAAGAGGAGAGGGAGGGAAAGAGACAGAGATGGAGAGATAGAAAAGGCAGCGAAAGAGTTAGTCAGAATGAGCGAGAAAGAGGCAGAATGATAGAAGCAGAATGATAGAGGCAGAGATAATCAATCCATGTTTGTAGCAGCTCAGACAAACCGTCTCAGTGTACCAGAAGGATGCTGACTCTGTGACACTGTTCCTCCTGTCTGTTTCTGTGTGTCTATAGAGGACTACTGGGGCATGACCACGTTGGACCTGATTAAAAGGGAAGGCAGCAGCCTGGGCCTCACCATCTCCGGGGGGTCCGATAAGGACGGCAAGCCCAGAGTGTCAAACCTGCGGCCAGGTGGGCTAGCTGCCAGGTGAGATCTTGGCTAGGATGACACATCTGTAACCAGGCAACCGCAGTGAGGTGTCTGTGTGTGTTACCCGCCACCCACACATGTCGTCCTAACCTAGGGATTATAGACACTGCAGTAGATCAGCTTTTTACTGGGTGATGTTTAGCCTGGAACTGATATTACACCAGGACACAGTCTATGATAGAGTCTCCTCTGTTAATTAACAAGATATGTTCCCACCTACTCACCAATCACACAAACTAAATGAAATGACCTTTTACTACAGTGAATTATTTTGTATTAAGTTTATGTAGAGAACATTTTCAGCAACTACCTGCTTTATTTAATTGCCTCTATTCGCTTGGCATTCATCATCTTTTACGCTGCTTCTACTCTCTGTTTATCATATATGCATAGTCACTTTAACTATACATTCATGTACATACTACCTCAATTGGCCCGACCAACCATCAGTGCTCCCGCACATTGGCTAACCAGGCTACCTGCATTGTGTCCTGCCACCCACCACCCCCTCTTTTACGCTACTGCAACTCTCTGTTCATCATATATGCATAGTAACCGTATCTACGTGTACATACTACCTGAATCAGCCTGACTAACCGGTGTCTGTATGCAGCCTCGCCACTGTATACAGCCTCTACTGTTAATTTTCATTGTCTTTTTACTGTTGTTTTATTTCTTAACTTACCTATTGTTCACACAATACCTTTTTTGCACTGTTGGTAAGCATTTCACTGTAAGGTCTACTACACCTGTTGTATTTGGCGCACGTGACAAATACATTTTGATTTGATGTAATGTTTCTATTTTGGAGTGTGGATGTCACACCCTGACCTTGGAGATCCTTTTTATGTCTCTATTTTGGTTTGGTCAGGGCGTGAGTTGGGGTGGGCATTTCTATGTGTTGTGTTTCTATGATTTTCTATCTCTATGTTTTGGCTGGGTATGGTTCTCAATCAGGGACAGCTCTCTATCTTTGTCTCTGATTGGGAACCATACTTAGGTGCCTTTGTTCCCACCTGTCTTGGTGGGAAGTTGACATTCTTTATGGCACTTAACCTTAAGCTTCACGGTTTTGTTTTGTAGTGTGTATTGTTTTGTCCAGCGTCTTTTTCTTTATTAAAGAACATGTACGCTCACCACGCTGAACCTTGGTCCGCTCCTTTCAACAGCCGTAACAGTGGAGCGATGTTATTTTAGTACAGATAGTCTAATTAACATTCAGCTCATTTAATTTGTTCCCATGTCAGCCACGAGAGCAAAACCCAGTGGAAAGCACTCACGCTTCAGTGACTAAGCATCATGTGACTGCTAGCCTCTACTGACACACACACATTAAATACTTGGAATATAATATTCTTTCTGCCACCACCGAGGTGTCTCAGTGTAGAATGTGATCGGAGGACTAGACATGACAATCATAATATTGATGAACAGCTTCTCACCATTATAACCTTTACAACATTGGCCTCTTTGCTGGTGTGTAGGTCTCGTATACAGTAAACCCTGAGTGTACAATACATTAGGAACACCTGCTCTTTCCATGACAAAGGCTGACCAGGTGAATCAGCTTGAAATCTATGTTCCCTTATTGTTGTCACTTAAATCCACTTCAATCAGTGTAGATGAAGGGTTGGAGGAGGATTTTTAATAGAGACATGGTTTGTGTATGTGCGCCATTCATAAAAGTGAACGGGCAAGAAATAATATTTACAGTTTATTCGGGAGTATTCAGACATATATTGCTATGTTAGACTTTTTCTAAAATTGATACAAATTGTTTTTGCTCATCAATCTACACACAATACCCCGTAATGACAAAAACAGGTTTTTAGACATTTTTGCTAATTTCTTAAAAATAAAAACAGAAATAACTTATTTACATAAGTATTCAGACGCTTTGCTCTGAGACTCGTAATTGAACTCAGGTGCATCCTGATTCCATTGATCATCCTTGAGATGTTTTTACATCTTGGTTGGACTGCACCTGTGGTCAATTCTATTGATTGGTCATGATTTGGAAAGGCACACACCAGTCTGTATAAAGGTACCACAGTTGACAGTGCATCTCAGAGCAAAAACCATGAGGTCAAAGAAATTGTCCGTTGAGGTCAGAGACAGGATTGTGTCGAGGCAAAGATCTTGGGAAGGGTAACAAAACATGTCTGCAGCATTGAAGGTCCCCAAGAACACAGTGGCCATCATTCTTAAATGGAAGAAGTTTGGAACCACCAAGTATGTACCTAGAGCTGGCCGCCCGGCCAAACTGAGCAATCGGGGACAAAGGCCTTGGTCATGGAGGTTACCAAGAACCCGATGGTCACTCTGACAGCGCTCCAGAGTTCCTCTGTGGAGATGGGAGAACCTTCCAGAAGGACAACCATCTCTGCAGCACTCCACCAATCAGGCCTTTATGGTAGAGTGGCCAGACAGAAGCCAGTCCTTAGCAAAAGACACATGACAGCCCGCTTGGAGTATGCCAAAAGGCACCTAAAGGACAATCAGACTATGTGAAACAAGATTCTCTGGTCTGATGAAACCAAGATTGAACTCTTTGGCCTGAATGCCAAGAGTCACGTCTGGAGGAAACCCTACGGTGAAGCATGGTGGTGGCGGCATCTCTGCTGTGGGGATGTTTTTCAGCAGCAGGGACTTGGAGAATAGTCAGGACCGAGGGAAAGATTAACGAAGCAAAGTACAGAGAGATCCTTGATGAAAACCTTCTACAGAGCACTCAGGAATTCAGACTGGGGCGAAGGTTCACCTTCCAACATGACAACGACCCTAAGCACACAGCCAAGACAATGCAGGAGTGGCTTCGGGACAAGTCTCAATGTCCTCGAGTGGCCCGGACTTGAACCCGATCTAACATCTCTGGAGAGAACTGAAAATAGCTGCGCAGCGACGCTCTCCATCCAGTCTGACAGAGCTTGAGAGGATCTGCAAAGAAGAATGGGAGAAACTACCCGAAATACAGGTGTGCCAAGCTTGTACTCAAGAAGACTCAAGGCTTTAATCACTCCCAAAGGCGCTTTAGCAATGTACTGATTGAAGGGTCTGAATACTTATGTAAATGTAATATCAGTTTTTAATTTCATTTTGTGAAAATCCATTTTTGCTTTGTCATTATGGGGTAATGTGTGTAGATTGGGGATTTTTTTGTTTGTTATCCATTTTAGAATAAGGCTTTACACAAAATGTGTAAAAAATCCAGGGGTCTGAATACTTTCCGAATGCACTGTAAGTGTCCTTTGAACAGGGTATGGTAGTAGGTGCCAGGCACACCGGTTTGAGTGTATCAAGAACTACAACACTGCTGGGTTTTTCACGCTCATCAGTTTCCCGGATATATCAAGAATGGTCCACCACCCAAAGCACATCCAGCCTACCTTACACAACTGTGAGAAGCATTGGAGTCAACATGGCCTAGCATCCCTGTGGAACGCTTTTGACACCTTGTAGAGTCCATGCCCCGACGAATTGACGCTGTTCTGATGGCAAAAGAGGGTCCAACTAAATATTAGGAAGGTCTTCCTAATGTTTTTTTACACTCAGCGTATATCTATGTTGAGATGAGAACGTATGACCGTGTTTGGTTAACTGATGCGGATGTGTGTGTCCTGCATCACTGTAGCAATTGTCAGTAGCCCAGAGGTGTAGCAGAGCAGTACATCTATTTAAATAGCATCTAAATGAGCTTCATGTTGACACACAATGTCACATGAGAGACACCATGTGCAACATCTCTCTCCTTTTCTCTGTCTGACTGGAGAATGTTTAGCACTACTTCTTAGCACCCGTTCTTCTTGTCCATCGCAATAGCAACGATTTACATGAATATAGCTTGTGTTACAAATATGTTACAAAGGTGCCAAACAGTGTTCATGACAGGGCAAAGATGAAAATACGAGATGTGAGATGTTGTTTTGAGAGTATCGTTATGAGTAGGGCCAGGAGTTTTTCCAAAGCATGTGACCCAACCCAGAGTTATTCCTGGCTATAAGTGACATGGTCAGGAAAACTCCTGGCCCTACTCATCAACCAACATTTTCAATTGTTAATCCATCCTCCTGTCTGCACAGGAGTGACCAGCTGAATGTGGGAGACTACATCAAGTCAGTGAACGGCATCAACCTGTCCAAGCTCCGCCACGATGAGATCATCAGCCTGCTGAAGAACATAGGAGAGCGTGTGGTTCTGGAAGTGGATTACGAACTACCTCCTTTTGGTACGAGCACTTCTAGTGTGTAGGCCTGCCTCTGGGCTGCTGTTAGTAGTTATGTTATGTCCATGTCTTTGCATTTAAAATTACATATACGATATTGCAGATCAGGTCAACATATCTTGATTTTGTTCTTGGCTGAAAAGCCTCCAGTTCTCTCTGTTGTTGTATTCTTACCATCGGACGTTATTCCAGTACAGTACTAGCTCATCTATTTCTGGACTGTGACCCAAAAATAATAGTAATAATAAATAATTGATTATCCCATTGGAGGCTGGTTTCATTTTCAATTGGAGGACGTGCTCATTATAATGGCCAAAATGGAACGTGGGATGGGTTTTATGTCTTCGATAAATTTCAATTTATTCTAGCCATGAGCCGTCCTCCCTTCACCAACCTCCACCGGATGATCCAGTGGTGACTTATAAGGATTCAACCTCCAAAACAGCTACCCAGCAATAGGTTGTACCTCTGGCAGTGAGTGGGTTGCAGTTAACACTATCTTACAATGTTCCATTATTTTAAAGGTGGATAAAACCTTCATGCCACTGTGTTTTTGCAATGGTGATTGGGTTTGTGTCCTAAGATGGTGTTGGTCTGATTCTGTTATTGTGTCTAAACTCTGAACTTCTTTCCCTCTCTGTTTTCAGTCCAGAACACTCCCACAAGTGTTATAGCTAAGACTATAGAGGTGTGCCTATACAAGGAGGGCAACAGCTTTGGATTCGTCATGAGAGGTGGGCATCATCAAGTCTGTTAGAATGTGTATTAAAGGGTGGGAAAGGATGAAAGATTGCGCTAGAGCTGGTTTGTGTTCTGTTGTTCTAGGAGGGTTCCATGAAGACTGGCACAGGTCTCGTCCTCTGGTAGTGACCTACGTACGGCATGGGGGTCCAGCTGATCGGTAAAGACATGCAGAAGAGATAAGACTGTGTGCGTGCACACATGCTTATACCCTCATGAGTATTTCACATTAGTAAGCGCAAGGATGTTTCTATCATTTTGGGGGCTCTAAGCAAGATTTTGTTGGGGGCCTCTCACAACTCACTGGCAAACAATTTAGGGGTTCCCCTCTTGGTGGCGCAGAGAAAAAGGTGAAGCTTTACAGGGCATTTTCTGCAATTCTACACATTTAGCCATTTTAGCAGTTTTAAAACACATTTCATGTGATTCACATTTCAAATAAATAAAATATTATTTCTCAAATGCTTGGTAAACAACAGGTGTAAACTCACAGTGAAATGTTTACTTACGAGCCCTTCCCAACAGTGCAGAGAAAAGCATTATACAAACAATAACACAAGGAATTAATGCACGAGTAACAATAACTTGGCTATATACAGTTTAAGTCAGAAGTGTATGTAAACTTCTGACTTCAACTGTATATAGCTCGTAAGTAAACATTTCACTGTGAGTTTACACCTGTTGTTTACCAAGCATTTGAGAAATAATATTTTATTTATTTGAAATGTGAATCACATGAAATGTGTTTTAAAACTGCTAAAATGGCTAAATGTGTAGAATTGCAGAAAATGCCCTGTAAAGCTTCACCTTTTTCTCTGCGCCACCAAGAGGGGAACCCCTAAATTGTTTGCAAGTGAGTTGTGAGAGTCATTAACACTCGTTTTTCAACCACTCCACACATTTCTTGTCAACAAACTATAGTTTTGGCAAGTCGGTTAGGACATCTACTTTGTGCATGACACAAGTCATTTTTCCAACAATTGTTTATTTCGCTTATAATTCACTGTATCACAATTCCAGTGGGTCAGAAGTTTACATACACTAAGTTGACTGTGCCTTTAAACAGCTTGGAAAATTCCAGAAAACAATGTCATGTCTTTAGAAGCTTCTGATAGGCTAATTGACATCATTTGATTCAAATGAGGTGTACCTGTTGATGTATTTCAAGGCCTACCTTCAAACTCAGTGCTCCTTTGCTTGACATCATGGGAAAATCAAAAGAAATCAGCTCAAAAATTGTAGACCTCCACAAGTCATCCTTGGGAGCAATTTCCAAACGCCTGAACAAACAATAGTACGCAAGTAATAACACCATGGGACCATGCAGCCGTCACACCGCTCAGGAAAGAGACGCATTCTGTCTCCTAGAGTTGAACGTACCTTGGTGCGAAAAGTGAAAATCAATCCCCGAACAACAGCAAAGGACCTTGTGAAGATGATGGAGGAAACAGCTACAAAAGTATCTATATCTACAGTAAAACGAGTCCTACTATTCTGACCTTTCACATTCTTAAAATAAAGTGGTGATCCTAACTGACCTAAAACAGGGACTTTTTTTTTTTATAAGGATTAAATGTCAGGAATTGTTCAAAACTGAGTTTAAATGTATTTGGCTAAGGTGTATGTAAACTTCTGACTTCAACTGTACACTGTGTACCAGTACCGAGTCGATGTCCAGGGGTACGAGGTAATTGAGGTAGATATGTGTGTATATATAGGTAGGGGTAAAGTGAATAGGCAACAGGATAGATAATAAGCAGTAGGAGCAGCGTATGTGATGAGTCAAAATAATTAGTGCAAAGGGGAGCATCAATTCAAATAGTCTGAGTAGCTATTTGGTTAACTATTTTGTCTCATGGCTTGGGGGTAGAAGCTGTTCATGATCCTGTTGGTTCCAGACTTGGTGCATTCTTTGGGGTCTTTCTCTGATACTGCCTGATATAGAGGTCATTGATGGCAGGGAGCTTGACCCCAGTGATGTACTGGGCCATACGCACTACCCTCTGTAGTGCCTTGTGATCGGATGCCAAGCAGTTGCCATACCAAGGGGTGGCTATCCAGTTAAGATGCTCTCAATGGTGCAGCTGTTTAACTTTTTGAGGATATGAAAGTCCATAACAAATATTTTCACCCTCCTGAGGGGGAATAGGCGTTGTCGTGCCTTTTTCACAGTTGGTGTGTGTGGACCATGTTAATTCCTTAGTGTCATGTCTTTGGCATCATTAAACTGAAGACTGTTTAGTTTATCAAATCAATTCTCTGTAATTATTATTATTATGTGATTAACTAATCAAGTAGATGTAATTAACTAGGAAGTCGGGGCACCAGGGAAAATATTCAGACTGCACGAACGCAGTCTTCACTATGAGTCATCCATACATCAATTCTCAATCATTTATTTATTTATTAACTAACTAAATAAACACAGAAATGCACAAACAAATAAAGGAAATGATAACGGAGTTTCCCTAGTGGGATAAACCGGTATCGCGGCTTGGTGGACAAAAGGGAAGTGGGGGTCGACTGAGATAAGACACTACAAAGTTGATAATTATAACAATTGAAATGCTTTGCACATGAACGCTCACTCATTTGTCTCTTTCTCTCTGCCATGGTTAGAATGGATAGTTCAGAGTAACATTCAGCAATGTTGTTATAGAATAGATGTTTCGGCGGTTGTCGGTCTTTGCGTTCAATCGTACCAAATTCCTAGCTGCAGACTAGTAATTAGTATGAAATAAAAAAAAAATCTGTCTGTGTCGATAGTCAGAGTTTAACCACGTGATATGGTTAAGAGATTCAGCAATCTACTCAAACCTTAACTCCCTCTGTGATGACGTACTGGTCTGAAACCTTAGCCCTCTCGTGGTTATCGAGGTAAGCTGGTCTCTACTCAAACCTTAGCCCTCTCGTAATTGAGAGAAGCATGGTCTGAAGATAAATTCCCAAGGTGGGGGTTATATTTGGAATAGCAGAAAAAGGCTGTCCCATGACGCCAGATCAATGTCTGTGCTCATGGGGCGGGCCAATGACTTAGTTAACTTTAAAGGGTTCCCTTTCATTAAACAGTTTAAAATCACATTACATAAATTCACAAATAGTTTCATCTTTACTCATTCATTTTATACAACAATTAGATGTAAGACTCATAACTGAGACTCTTGTATAAACAGGGTTATGGTAATGTGGCTGTATCGTCTATCATGAGTTTCACAAAATGTATCAAAATGGACCAGTTTGTAGCTGGCTACTTCACCGACTGTTTATACATTCTCCAGAACATGAATATTGTTCAGTTCTCAAGTTCTGTGATGTGGAAGAAATTCCTTTGTTCTCCTGTGAAACCTTTTCTCTCTATATACTGTCTGGCCATGAGGAAGAGAGTCTCCTCCAGGAATTTACGACCTGAGATAACAGCAGCCTGAGTGTAGGCGAGAGAGAGAGAGGGAAGGCGCTATACCCAAAGAGGGCCACGTCATGACATTAGTCACAGGTTTACGTCATCAGATACGTTGTCAGAGCACAAAAGAACATTGTACTGTCTACACTCGGTTTGTAGTTGATATAAAATTATTTTATTAAATCGATTTTAATCAGAACGAGAGTTTTGTTGCTAAGGATTCCACGCCGCGGTTAGCCTTTACGGCTGGGACTGCAAGTTTGTGTTCCATTTTTTTGTGTGGATTATGCAAGTGCTAGCTGGCTGTACTAGAGACACCTGTTTTCATCGTGGGAAAGACTCATTGTTATCGTTTTCGTAAAACAACTGGTTGCAATAACGAGCCAACCTGGATACTAAGGAGATCCTGAGGGAAATTGACTAGTATCAACAGCTTTACACTATGGAGGAGCAACATACTCCATCATGGAAAGATTCGACTACCTTTAACCCGACAAAATTAAGAAAAACAGATTAATCTACAGACACGGACGATTGACTTACCATTAAAGTTGAGGCTAGTGTTCTGGCTGGAATCCATGCAACACTGGAAAAGTTGTGTGAGGAGGTCAGGGATGGACTGAAACAATAATTCAGGCCGAGAATTTGACTCCTTCCCAGGCCACCCTGTTCACGCAAACCTCCAGACAGCTAATTTTGTAGGCTAACCCTGTTTGTTGTGTAACAGGTACCAAACTAGTTTTACATTTGGCCACTTTGTTCATCTGGGATGAAAGTTATCCACATTACAAAATACAAACATTTGGAACTGACCAACAAGTAGCCTATCTGAACACTGAGTTCTCAAGGTATGCTATGGCTATGGATGCACCCTCAAAAACTCACTAAGAATAAACCAATCATAGCACATACAAATGTACAAGGCTAGACACACAAAACAATTAGCCTACACCTTTTAAAAAGAGAATGAGATATACAGAGTTAGCTCAAATGTTCAAATTATTATCTTTATGTTCAAGCATATCAAAAGTATCAAACAACTTCACACACACACATCCACTGAACTTGAACATAAGCTACAACAATGTAAGTATAATACAAAAGTCGAAAAAGCACTCCTCTACAAAAATGTTTAGATTACAGTGTTCACTCACTTGTGTCCATAAAGCAAACAGCACAAAAATAAACACTTCTATACACCGAGTCAATGAAATTGAACATTGGCTTCATAACTGCAAGTATAATATGAAAGTCCAAAAAACATGCCTCTGTACAAAAGCTTTAACTCACAGCAAATGTTCTTTCACACTTGTCAGCCTGTCAAGGAAGAGTCATAGCATAGCAACTTCAGAGTAACCAGGAAGTAATTACCACTAGTAAACCAGTAGGCGGCGTGCTAACTCACTGCTCTCTGCCATCTTGTCAATGATGTCATCTTTGTCAAGTCCCATAAGAATCTCCTTCTCTGTTGCCATCAAAAGGAACGCTTCAAGGTTCTCTTGAGTGAGGGAGATTCTTAGGCGGTTCTTCATGAATTTCAGGGTGGAGAAGGTCCTCTCACAAGCCATCTGAGTAATGGATAGGGTAAGGTGGAGCTTGTGGCCCAAATCAATCATGTGATAAGCATCTGTGAGCAGATTGTACTGAGACAGGAGAAGGTAGCAGCATATCGGGCAGTTTTTACATGTGGAACAACTTCTGCTCACCAACTCCAAACTTTCATCCGGATCCTCAAAGCCTTCATCACTGGCGGTGGCAGACCTGGTGTTGTACTCCTCCAATGCTGACTGTTTCAGTCTTTCCCACTGTTGTGCAAGGCTGAATGCCTCAACAGTGGCACGTTCATCAATTTCCAGGAAGCATTTGCTGAGCTCCTTCATGGCTGTCTTTGGAAGGGCCTTTTCTCTGATCTCAGGAAAATGCTTTGGATTCATGCAGGAGACATCTGCACACAGCGCTACATTTGCTGCATAACGGCGGTGAATACTTTCAACAACAGTGTCCAGTACCACATTGTGGATCTTGATTTTGTAATCCATGTCTGCATTAGCAATGGGCTCGTCTTCTTCCAACTCACCTGGTTTTCTCTTCTTTTTCCTGTTGTTGTTCTCTTCTCTGGGAGAGCAGTCTGAGCTTCGGCATCACAGTCCTGCTGCTCTTCCAGAATGCCATTGGCCCACTCAACAAAGTCGTCTGCTGCCCTCTTCACACCCACACTCTCAGGTTATCCTCCGTTCCCGTCACCAAGTGCGGTGCTGTTACAATATCCATGCCACTTGTTTGCAAGTATTTAGAGAGAGGGGACGTCTGCTCAAAAATGCTGAGAAAAACCTCAGCTGTAAGTATGGTTTCATACTTTAGGAGAGCATCCTTGTACCCTTGGGCCTTGCTTCGGATGGCAGGTTTTATGGTCACATCCTGTTCAATTCTTTCCATAGTGATGACCACATCCGCGTAAAGTGCACGGTCAGGCTTTGCAAAGCTTCAATATACATTCCTCAAGGCCTCGTCTTTGGCCCACCAGCGTGTTTCACCAATTACATCAAGCCGTCTGTGTCTCCTGTCCTCACTGGTTTCCTCCCATAGCTTCCTGTGCTTGTAGGAATCTCGAACGAACACTGTAATGTCATTCAGTAGTGAGGAAAGGGATTCACTTGCCATAACAACCCCAGTGGTGTAGGTTAGCACAAGGTTGAGGACATGTGAGTAACACCTTATGTGTACTTGGTTAGGAGACTCTCCTGTGAGAGACGCAGAGAAGCCCCTGTACAGTCCCTGCATATTAGCTGCTCCGTCTGTTGCATTACCAACACACTGTTTGATATCTATGTCCATCTTCAAGGGTCTGTTTCACAAGGTCCACAAAGTACTGTCCAGTCGATGACTCACAATGACCGCAATGAGTCTCACATGGACAACATCAGTGACATATCACAGACCTACTGCACACTGGTCTTTGGATGTTAAATCCTGTGTTATGTTAATTTGTATTGAGAACATCCCTGCCTTTCTCAATTCAACAGCAATTGTCTGCTGAATCAACATTCTGATGACTTCAATTACTTTATTTGCTGTTGTTTTGGACGTCATAGTTATCAAGGACCCTCTTCCTTTACTTCCCATCTGCTTCTTGCTCTTCTCAATGCAATCACTAACATGCTCTTGTAGGCAGACGTCATATTTGCTTAGCAACAATATAAGCTCAAGAAATTTGCCATGATTGATGGCCATGTTTTCCAAGTTATATGCAGCTTTGTGTCTGTGTTCTCTGTAGCTAAACCCACATTTACCAAGAACTTTAAATACATCAATCACACGTTCCATAACTTGTTTCCTCTTTCTGGCCTGGTCTCGTTGAACTGACATTTGCTTATCACTCAGAAGGGTACGGATGTCTGCTTTGCTGGCTCTGAGGAAAAAGGCTTCTGAACTTTCTCTATGGGTCTTGCTTCTCTCATGTTCCTGTACTCTCTGATGGGCATGTTTTCAGGCCTGCATGCCTCCTTTGACAAATGCCCTATCACTGGTTGAAGGTTTTGCAAATGCAAGACATACTGAGCAGAACAAGGTGTGAGTTACTTCATTATATGTCAGTCTGTTTGTGACGTCTTTGGAGTGGAATACATTGGGAATAACTCTTTTGAGGGGTTTGTTTTGGGTGGTACTGAACAAATAAGTCAAAGTCCTTGGACTGAGGACGGGAAAAATAATCAAATGTATTTTCAGTGCTTTCGCTGTCCCTTTCTATTTTCCCTGTACTGGGCTCTGAACCTCTCTCTCTCTGCACATCTGGTTGCTCTGCAGAATGAGATTAACATTGTAGATAACCTCAATTTAAACTTGTATTACTTGTGCAGTCATCGATTGTATGTCCCCCGATTACAGTCCTACTGATAATCTCATAAATAAAGCACATACTGATCTAAAATCATAGCCTGCATGTTTAGGTTTGTGCTCTGAAGTTGTACCTGAAGGTTCCTGCTCTGAGTCTGACTCTGAACTGACCACCGTCTCCAGTTCAGCAGGAGCACCTGAAGCTCTAGTGCTGCTTCCTTCTCCACCTCTCTAGTGCTGCTGCTGCTTCCTTCTCCACCTCTCTAGTGCTGCTGCTGCTTCCTTCTCCACCTCTCTAGTGCTGCTGCTGCTTCCTTCTCCACCTTTCTAGTGCTGCTGCTGCTTCCTTCTCCACCTTTCTAGTGCTGCTGCTGCTTCCTTCTCCACCTCTCTAGTGCTGCTGCTACTTCCTTCTCCACCTTTCTAGTGCTGCTGCTGCTTCCTTCTCCACCTTTCTAGTGCTGCTGCTGCTTCCTTCTCCACCTTTCTAGTGCTGCTGCTGCTTCCTTCTCCACCTTTCTAGTGCTGCTGCTGCTTCCTTTGTAAAGAAAATACTATATTATCATACTCACTATCATTAGTGTATCAGTAGGCTACATTAATACAGCTCTGGAAAACATTAAGAATGGTCTCTTAATTTGGACTGGTCTCTTAATTTGGACTGGTCTCTTAATTTTTCCCAGAGCTGTATATTATTGTAGTGACTTCTAATGCTGGTACTAATGGTGCTAATGATCTTTGTCATTGCCTGTGCTGTGTCACACTCTCTTGTCGAACAGTTTTATAATTTAATATGTTTATTGTTTGTCTATCTTTTTTATTTATTTGTCTATAAGTTTATACAGTGGGGCAAAAAAGTATTTAGTCAGACACCAATTGTGCAAGTTCTCCTACTTAAAAAGATGAGATAGGCCTGTAATTTTCATCATAGGTACACTTCAACTATGACAGACAAAATGAGAAAAAAAATCCAGAAAATCACATTGTAGGATTTTCTATGAATTTATTTGTAAATTATGGTGGAAAATAAGTATTGTATATTAAAAGCGCCATTGCTAGGTTGTTTTAACTACTCCTATAGAAATGGTTTGTCAGGTACTCCGCAGGAAGGTCTGATTTCTCTATTATTAAAACAAGACCCAGATGGCAAATATAAAGACCCAGTCTGTAACAAAAAAAAACATTTGGAGGCCCCTTACACTTCAAAGTTGTGATGCAAAATGCATAGCACCTAGAATTAAAAGGGTTTCACCAGGTATTGTTCATCCTGATCAGACAGGTTTTTTACATGGACGATACATTGGACATAATATACGACTACTAGAAATAATAGAACATCATGAAACATCTAAGAAGCCAGGCCTGGTATTTATGACGGATTTTGAAAAGGCATTTGATAAAGTATGATTTTTAAAAATGTTGGTGATTCTCTTATAAAATGGGTAAAAAATAATGTATAGCAGCCCCAGGTGTAAAATAGTAAATAACGGCTACTTCTCAGAGTTTTGAATTGTCAAGAGTTAAACAAGGGTGTCCACTGTCACCATATCTATTCGTTATGGCCATCGAAATGCTAGCAAATAAAATCAGATCCAACAACAACATTAGAGGATTAGAAATCCAAGGCTTAAAACAAAGGTGCCGATGACTCAAGTTTTATATTAAGTCCACAAGCTAGATTCCTGCAATGTCTCATTGAAGATCTAGATAACTTTTCTGTGCTCTCTGGACTAAAACCTAATTATGATAAGTGTACAATATTACGTATTGGATCTTTAAAAAATACAACTAACATTACTTTGCAGTTTACCTATAAAATGGGCTGATGGTGAAGTAGACATACTTGGTATTCATATCACAAAATATATAAATAAGCTCTCCACAATAAATTTCAATAGAAAACTTGTAAAAATAGACATGATCCTGCAACCATGGTGAGGTAAATACAGTGCCTTGCAAAAGTATTCGGCCCCCTTGAACTTTGCGACCTTTTGCCACATTTCAGGCTTCAAACATAAAGATATAAAACTGTATTTTTTTGTGAAGAATCAACAACAAGTGGACACAATCATGAAGTGGAACGAAATTTATTGGATATTTCAAACTTTTTTAACAAATCAAAAACTGAAAAATTGGGCGTGCAAAATTATTCAGCCCCTTTACTTTCAGTGCAGCAAACTCTCTCCAGAAGTTCAGTGAGGATCTCTGAATGATCCAATGTTGACCTAAATGACTAATGATGATAAATACAATCCACCTGTGTGTAATCAAGTCTAAGTCTATAAATGCACCTGCACTGTGATAGTCTCAGAGGTCCATTAAAAGCGCAGAGAGCATCATGAAGAACAAGGAACACACCAGGCAGGTCCGAGATACTGTTGTGAAGAAGTTTAAAGCCGGATTTGGATACAAAAAGATTTCCCAAGCTTTAAACATCCCAAGGAGCACTGTGCAAGCGATAATAATGAAATGGAAGGAGTATCAGACCACTGCAAATCTACCAAGACCTGGCCGTCCCTCTAAACTTTCAGCTCATACAAGGAGAAGACTGATCAGATATGCAGCCAAGAGGCCCATGATCACTCTGGATGAACTGCAGAGTTCTACAGCTGAGGTGGGAGACTCTGTCCATAGGACAACAATCAGTCGTATATTGCACAAATCTGGCCTTTATGGAAGAGTGGCAAGAAGAAAGCCATTTCTTAAAGATATCCATAAAAAGTGTTGTTTAAAGTTTGCCACAAGCCACCTGGAAGACACACCAAACATGTGGAAGAAGGTGCTCTGGTCAGATGAAACCAAAATTGAACTTTTTGGCAACAATGCAAAACGTTATGTTTGGCGTAAAAGCAACACAGCTCATCACCCTGAACACACCCATCCCCACTGTCAAACATGGTGGTGGCAGCATCATGGTTTGGGCCTGCCTTTCTTCAGCAGGGACAGGGAAGATGGTTAAAATTGATGGGAAGATGGATGGAGCCAAATACAGGACCATTCTGGAAGAAAACCTGATGGAGTCTGCAAAAGACCTGAGACTGGGACGGAGATTTGTCTTCCAACAAGACAATGATCCAAAACATAAAGCAAAATCTACAATGGAATGGTTCAAAAATAAACATATCCAGGTTTTAGAATGGCCAAGTCAAAGTCCAGACCTGAATCCAATCGAGAATCTGTGGAAAGAACTGAAAACTGCTGTTCACAAATGCTCTCCATCCAACCTCACTGAGCTCGAGCTGTTTTGCAAGGAGGAATGGGAAAAAATGTCAGTCTCTCGATGTGCAAAACCGATAGAGACATACCCCAAGCGACTTACAGCTGTAATCGCAGCAAAAGGTGGCGCTACAAAGTATTAACTTAAGGGGGCTGAATAATTTTGCACGCCCAATTTTTCAGTTTTTGATTTGTTAAAAAAGTTTGAAATATCCAATAAATGTCGTTCCACTTCATGATTGTGTCCCACTTGTTGTTGATTCTTCACAAAAAAATACAGTTTTATATCTTTATGTTTGAAGCCTGAAATGTGGCAAAACGTCGCAAAGTTCAAGGGGGCCGAATACTTTCGC